>NC_090790.1:1087500-1295000 GCF_040054535.1 Antennarius striatus | reverse complement strand
AATTCAAACTGACTCTACTGAGAATTATTTCTCTGTTTTTAGACTTTCTTGAATCTTTTGTTCTTGAATTCAAATTTAAATTTTAGGGAGTCTGAAGGGTCTTTGCACCGATCTGGATGAACGCTCGTCTGGACTTGATTGACGCTGCTGCGGGCGTTCTGCTGCCAGAACATCAACATCCAGAGGGTGTCGGCGGGGGACGGGACCCCCAGGTGGGTCATACTGACGTCAGTCAGACTTTATCAACAGAATTGTTGAACGTTCCCTATCTTTGGCCACGTCATCATATCCAGGCACCTGGGCTCTCGGCAGGCTGCTCTGCCGTCAGACAGCAGGTCAGTGAGAGCGACACGCCCCTTGACTACCGTTGTTAGGGGGTGTGGTCCACCCAGGGTGCTTTGTGAGAGTGCCCTCTGGTGGCGGAAACGCGGCATGACTGCTGGCTTTTTTTCAGCGATCTTGTTTGTAACCAATATTAATGTTAATCCATATATAAGGCGTATCGGATTATAAGGCGCACTACGGGTTTATGGGGAAATTATAGGCTTTTAGGTGCGCCTTATAGTGTGGAAAATACTGTACACATTGTCCTCGATGAGATGTAAGCTTCATCTTCATTTGACTTGAGCCACGTCACCCTGGACTCATCGCTATGGAAACACATTAAATGTCACAGCGCACAGCGAACCGTTGATGTTTATAATGAATAAGCTAAGCTGGATGTGGCCAGCTGCCGCTGGTCAGCAGCACTCTGCACCTTCAATTTAGCATCGAATACTGTCCTGAAGGGTGCACCCAGACGGCCTCAGCTCAGTCCACCAGGTCCTGGACTGGGACCAGAAGTTGCCAGTACAAGACCCAGTGTGGACCAGAATCATTTGGAGTGTGAGCTGGCAGTAGGAGGCATCGGTTCATCTCCACAGCACTGCCGAGATGCCCCTGAGCAAGGCACTGGGCGCAACGCGGAGTCACACATATATACAGGCAAACACACATGCACATTCTCACACCGGTCAAGTTAGGACCGGCGAATTAACCAATTAACCTGTGAGGAAGCCTGAGAACCCGGAGAGAACCCACGCAGACACAGGGAGAACATGCAAACTAGGAGCGGGACTCGAGCCTGGAACTGCCTTGCTATGCGGGGACAGCGCTATATGTCCAGTTCTTTTCTACTTCATCAGCTGAGAATCCACTGAGGGGAGTGGAATAAAATCCCTGCCTCAATGCAGTTGTTTTTTTTAAGTAGGCGAACTGGAGCACCCAGAGTAAACCCGTCCTACATGTTGATGTCAGTCTGTTGCCTCATAGACCTTGTGTGGCACTGGTTATAATTACTTAATTATGACATACAGCTTGTGTGTGTGTGTTACAGGCCTGTACCCATATGTTTGCATGTCATAGTCATAGTCATAGTCAACTTTATTGTCAAATGCACGACATACAGCACAGATGAAAGTACAGTTCTCTCAGACCCACAGGCAGTAAAAAAACACAAATAATGATCCTAACTACAGTGGAAAAATAATTTCCCCTTACGGGTGACGGATAAAGGATTCATTATTATTATTATCATTATTATTATTATTACTATTATTACTATTATTATTATTATCTAGCCTGATTGAGTTACCTAAAGCGCATGGTTTTGGTCGTGGGGGGAAGCTGGAGAACCCGGAAATCAAACCAAACGGGATGCAAAACGTGCATGTTCAACTACACGTAAAGGTTCTTCTATTATCTGCTGTATTCTGGGCAGGCCACTGTTGTATAGAGTGTTGAATGTTTTATTGGGCATGTCTCCTGCGCAATTTATAATAAAAACTCGAGCTACAACTGTTACGTTGGTTTGGAATGAATCTCCTTCTGCATTCATCTCGATGATCTAAGAATCAAAGTAAGCAAGTTCTTAAGTAGATGCAGGTGTCTTTGAAGTCTTTGATGTCTCAAGTTCAAAGAGATTTTGTACCTAGCATCTCAATCTTCAATTGAACGACCAATCATACAGCACTACAGTCAAAGGAGAATAGATCAAGGCTTTGGCCTACCCGTGGATATTACGTGGGGACCTGCTAGTGTTACGTTAAAATCCTTTTAATTTTGTCCTGTTGATTGTGGGTCATGAGACTCAGCACGGAGCCACATGACAAACACACACACAGACACTGACACCTTTGGACAATTGGTGTAATCAGTTCAACTAAGTCACATGCTGTATTTTGCGGACATTGGAGGAATCCAGAGAACTCGGAGATAAAACACGTAGACTGGAGGACAACATCCAAACCCCACGTAGAATGAAGTTGTACCCAAAACCTCCTTGCTGTGAGGCAAAGGGGGAACCGCCTTGCTGTGAGGCGATAGCGCTAACCACTGCACCACCATGCAACAATAAAACACAAGGCAGTCAGAGACTGCAACATCCGACTTGCCCTGACCTACTTTCAGGGTTGGTCAGGGTACCCTGAAAGTAGTACCTGACGAGTGCATAGACTAGTGCATATGGAGAAGACCAGTATGGGTAAAACCATAGATCAAAGCACCAGCAAAGCACCTTGTTCTTGCCATTCAGCTGACTTCTCAGGACTTGCCTTACTCTCTGGAGGTATTTGGCTGTGGATGACTTCCTTGCGGCCTCCTCATGGTTGCCATTATCCTGTGGGATTCCAAGGTATTTGTAGCTGTCCTTGATGTCTTCTATCCTACCCCCTGGAAGGTCAACCCCTTCAGTTCTGATCATCTTGCCTCTTCTTGATACCATCCGGCCACATTTGTCTAATCCGAATGACATCCCTGTGTCGTCGCTGTAGATCCTGGTGGTGTGGATCAGTGAGTCAATTTCTCGCTCATTCCTGGCATACAGCTTGATGTCATCCATGTAGAGGAGATGGCTGATTGTTGTCCCGCTTCGGAATTGGTATCCGTAGCCACTCTTTGTGATGATGTGACTGAGGGGGTTCAGGCCTATGCAGAACAGCAGTGGTGATAGTGCATCCCCTTGGTATATGCCGCACTTGATGTTAACTTGGGCAATTGGCTTGGAGTTAGTCTCCAGGGTTGTCTTCCACTTCCCCATTGAGTTCTTGATGAAGGCTCTTAGTGTCCTGTTGATCTTGTACAGTTCCAGACATTCCAGTATCCACGTGTGTGGCATTGAGTCGTAGGCTTTCTGGTAGTCAATCCAGGCGGTGCACAAGTTGGTCTGCCTATTCTTACAGTCTCTGTGTACTGCTCTGTCCACCAGTAGCTGGTGCTTGGCTCCCCTGGTGTTACTACCAACTCCTTTCTGTGTCCCACTCATGTATTGATCCATGTGCCTACTCATCTTAGCTGCCATGATGCCTGACAGGAGCTTCCATGTTGTACTGAGACAGGTTATTGGCTGGTAGTTGGATGGGGTAGATTCCTTCTGTGGGTCTTTCATGATCAGGACTGTCCTGCCTTCAGTCAACCATTCTGGGTGCGTCCCATCCCTTAGCAGCTGGTTCATCTGTGCTGCTAGACGCTCATGGAGTGCTGTCAGCTTCTTTAGCCAGTATGTATGGATCATATCGGGGCCCGGTGCTGACCAACTCTTCATCTTTGACAGTCTTTCTTGGATGTCTGCCATTGAGATGGTTACTGGTTCTTGTTCTGGGAGGCAGCTGTGGTCAGTCCTTAGGTCCACTAGCCACTGGGCATCGGTGTTGTGTGATGCTACTCTTTCCCATATGCCCTTCCAGTATTTCTCCACCTCAGCTCTTGGTGGGTCTGGCCAGATGCTATTTCTCTGCCACTGAGAGTACACCTTTGCTGGTTGAGTGGAGAAGGTCTTGTTTATTCTCCTGTTTATTTTCCTGGCCTCAATCTCCTTAGTGTATCTCTTCAGTCTAGTAGCCAGAGCTGTTAGTCTCTGTTTGGCAGTGTCAAATGCTTCAGGTATGGAACGCTTGCTAAATGTCACCGAGAGCCCTTTCTGTAGCTCGGCTAGCTGGCTGACTTCTCTCCGTGTCGCCTTTATCTTGGCCTCTAACCGTCTCTTCCATGGAGGGTATTGTTTGTTATGCCCTGTGTTGATCTTATATCCCAGCATCTCGAGGATTACTGTTGCTGTACTGTGGATCAGCTTGTTGGTCTCAGTTATGTTCCCTGTGGGGATGGTTCTTATTGCAGCATTCACATCTTCTAGCAGATCTTCTGAAGGTACTTGAAAACCCAGCTTCAGTTGTTCAATTGTCGGAGGCTCCAGGTCTTCAGTTGGGTTCCCTTCTAACTCTGCTCTTTTGATTGTAAACATTACTACTGGCATCCATTCTCCTTGGGGAATTGAATAACTGGAAACTCTGCTGTATCATCATCCCCATCATAGCGAGGAGGAGGAGGATTGGCCGAGAACACCCGCCTTACGGCCCTACCCATACATCAGTGATGAGTCGATCAGATGGGCAGACTCCATGTGTCGATCACCCTGACATTTACGGAAACCGGCCTAGAGGCGCCAAAACTCTTCATCAGTCATCTGCTGACAAAGGTTATGACCATCATAGATGTTAGTTCTACAACGCTAGAGTTAAAAAAACTGTATGGCACCCGGTCTCAACCACAACAGCACACAGTTCTCTGAACCTAATGTGGTTTATGCAGCTTTGTTGGCACTTTAATGTTTACAACAAAGAACCACACTCAGGGCTGTTAACCATTGCAGTCCACCTGGACAAGAACGTTGGACTTTAAGTCTTTCACAAAAAATTACATGTCAAATTGATTATCAGCCGGTACAAAATGCCCTTAATTTTCCCTGCCAAACTCCCTGCAACTTTCATCTCACACATTTTTCACACCAAGTAAATCTTTTATCTCCTCACTCCCCCTTTAGTTTAGTTTTTTAAGTTTATTGAAAGTCTCCCATTTATTAAGAGTAAAAATGAAGCTTATGTCTTTATTCAAAGCAAACAGATGTTTGTATGCAGACAAACAACAATATTTGGAAAACAGCTCAACCTGTGAATACCCACACAGGTAGTTTTAGGAAGACAAACTAAATCAATTTATTTAAAATCATGTTTAGCAAACAGGTCAAGACGGACAGTAGGTGCAGTATAAGCAGAATTACTTATGTTATGAGCACTTAGTGCACTACGTCTGGTCTGAGGAGACAGTGGATCGTGGACTAAGTCTTGAACCCTCCCGTTATTGTGACGCCAAATTTACGTGGTGGCGACTGGATTTCTTAAGGCAGAACAAAACACAGTGGTAAAAATACAGCGGTACCTCTACTTATGTAATTTCTTCTGGAACCAATTAATATCGTAAGTAGAAAATTTCGTAAGTAGAAACACGTTTTCCATGCAAATGCCCTAATCCGTTCCAACACCTCAAAATTCAGACATAAATGTTTTATAAAGCATAAAAATGCATCAAAACATGTAACAAATACATGTTACAGTTAGATTATTACACAAAAAATGAGAGTTGTTGTTTTGTGAAAAATTTTACAGGTCTGCCGGAGGTAGGTACACAGAAAAACTCACACAATAAATCAGACAGAAAACAGCTATGATGCTAAAATAAATGAGTGGTTTATTTCCCGCAGAGCATAGAGCAAACAAACAAAACAAACAAACAAACAAACAATGAGCAACAAACAACAAGTAACAAACAATTCTATGATGCTAGAATAAACTTGTAGTTTCATTCCCCACAGAGCATAGTAATGTACTATGAGTCCAAGGACCCCCTATGATACTAGAATAAATGTGTCGTTTCATTCTCCACAGAGCATAGGACAGGACCCACAAATTCTTTGGTTGAGCTAAAGCATTCCAGATGTGCTCAGTCTCTTACTTTGTCACAATGGGAAGGAGAGCCCAAACCCATGCAGAGTAGCATCAATCATGTTGGGCGTCCGCACGCAACCCGCAGCTGGCTCTAACCTGGGGCCGGAAACTCTCCGCCTTTATACTTTTGAACAAACGAGGTCTGTATGTGAGCCGGGGTGGCTAGCCCCATTTCGCAGGCACCCCTCCTTTTGGTGGTACCAAACTGCTGAAAAATAAGGGTTTCTCAGGCAGTGTGGGGAAGCCCTCGCTACACCTGGGAATGCAGTGTAGGAGGCATTCACGTACCCCGAGAAAAACATCTTTATCAGGCGACCTGCACACTGGGATGGACCAAAACAACTTGCAAGAAAGCAATTGACTGAAAACAGGTGGCATATTAATATTCAAACATGTGAAATTCCCATTACAGTTGTGTATAATGTAAAAAACAAAGAATGAAGAGTAAAAATGATGGTCATATACCTTTTAACTGCTGTCCTCATTGTTTTTTGCCCTCTTTGGTTCATGCCCTCTTGCCCCACCATGAACAACAGAGTGAGTTCCAGTCCTCCTTCTGAACTTCTCCAACCACCCACACGACGCCTTAAACTCCTTAAACTTCCTTTAGTTTTAATAACGTGGTGATTGTAGATGCATTACGACCATATTCTTTGGTGACATCAACCAAACGCATCCCTTTTTCAGGCTTTTCTATCATCTCTTGCTTTGTTTGTACGGACAAAAAAACTCTTTTCTTCTTCTTTTCTTTTCCTCTTTTCTCCGTCACTTTCTTGGGGTCCATAGTGAATACTCTAAAAGTTAATATATTTACGTAAAACTATCAGAACACCTCATGGGTCGAGGGCTGAATGACGAGGACGCTGCATAGACACCTATCTAGCTCCACACAGAGGTTCCTCTGAGCCAATGGGATGCCAGGATGCTAGGTAATAGCCAATGGCAGAGCAGCTATGAGAATGTTGCATTCAGGAACCTGTGGGAGCTGCGAGTATCAGCCCATACTGTATTTTTACCTTTCGTAACTCTAAATTTCTTTCGTAACTAAAGGTAATATTTTCCTGCTGATTTTGGAAGTAGAGACATTCGTAAGTAGAGGACCCAAGTCCAACAGCATCGTCGATAATACAAACACACAAATACTCAGCTAATATATGACAAGATCTCTGGTACAGACATCACTGGATGTCAACTGAACTGAACCCAACTGAACCCTCCAGAGCATAAGAGACAGCAGCTAGGAAAAACTCCCTCGATGAGGAAGAAACTCCGACAGGACCCAGACTCTTTTGGGCGGCCATCCACTCTGACTGATTGGATGGAAAAAAGAAATAAGATGAAGATAAGGACAGAGTCAGAGAAAGAGACAGAGTGTCAGATAGTCCAGATAGAGTCAGTGTCTTTATGGTTATAGTCAGACCATTTGAGGCAGGAGCTGAATTGTGGACCAGAAAATCAGGCTGTGTTCACCGACTCCTGGGTTGTTGTCTTCATACATGTTCCCCATCATGTAGTTGGTTAATTCAAAGTACAATTAAAGCTGCATGGATGACTGTATGGTGGAAGGAGGAAGAAAGGAAGCAGGACCCCAGCCGATGGATAAATGAGGGGTGAACCTGGAAAAATCTATGAGGACATAGAGCACTAAGACTCCAGGGAAGGAGTCGAAGTAGTAAGGTGTGATGTGTAAAATTTTTGAAAAAGAAATGTTTTAAGTCGTCTTAACTACTGAGAGGGTGTCTGCACCCTGAACTGAGGTAGGGAGGTGGTTCCACAATAGAGGGGCTTGATAGCTAAAGGCTCTAGCCTAAGCCTAACGCTAACCCCGTCCTACTTTTGTAGATTCTAGGAACCACCAGTAGGCCAGTACGTTGAGAGCGTAATGCTCTAGATGGATTATAAGGAACTAAAAGTTCCTTCAGATAGGTCGGTGCCACCAAGGGCTTTGGAAGTGAGGAGGAGTATTTTAAGGCCATTCTAGAAACCTGCTTAATGTGTGTGTTAAATGAGAGATCCTGATCAACGATGACACCTAGGTTCCTCGCAGTGGTTTTGGCCTCAAACGTGATGCCATGCAAGGTTATTACATCACTGGGTACAACAGTTTTTTGGCCGAGCACAATGACCTCAGTTTTACCAGAATTTAGATGTAGAGTTATTGGTCATTGATCCTTAATCTCTTTGACTCCTATAATTTGTCCAACTGATTGGCTTCATCAGGTTTAATCCAGAGATATAATTGCGTATCATCAGCATAACAATGGAAGTTGATGGAGTGTTTCCTTATCAAATTACCCAGAGGAAGCATGTACAAGATAAACAGTATTGGACCAAGAACCGAGCCTTGAGGAACTCCATAACTAACTGTAGTTGACTGAGAGGAGTTGTTATTAACGTGAACAAACTGGGAACGGTCAGTTAAATAGGACTTAAACCACATCAGTGCTGATCCCTTAATACCAATTGTTTGGTCCAGTTGTTTCAATAAAATATTGTGGTCAATTGTGTCAAACGCCGCACTAAGGTCCAAGAGAACCAGTATAGAAACAAGTCCTGTGTCTTGCCACCGACCAAAGTCGGGCTACGACTATTGAATTGGACTGGAATGAATTGTGTTTTGCAGTCATCTCAATGGTCTACCAAGAATCAAAGTAAGCAAATGCACACTCACGCAGAAGGATGGTGACTTTGTAAACTCAGATGTGTCTTTGAAGTCCTTAATGTGGTATATTAACATTGTTTTTTTCTGACCCGTTGGTCACAGGATGCAAAACTCACAACAGGACCACATGACAAACACACATGGAGACGCTCACACCTTTGGACAACTGGTGTGATCAATTCACCTAAACTGCATGTTTTGGGTTGTGGGAGGAAGCCGGAGTACCCGGAGAGAACCCACGCAGGCACAGGGCGAACATACCAACTCCACACGGAAAGGACTCAAACCCATAAACATCTTGCTACCCACTGTGCCATGCTGCCCATATTATACTTTATATTAAATATATCACAGATAACAATATTATACAATTATATTAGCGGGACTTACACAATGAGTTCGACCGGTTGTTTTGCCTGGACCAGCTGGGATAGGCTACAGTCCATCCCAGCTGGTCCTGCTTCAGCTGCGACAGCGGATGAAGCAGGTTTAGAAGATGAATGAATGAATAGTTGGACTGGTTGTTGAGCCTGGACTGGCTGGACTGGCTTTTTTACGTTTACTATTTTTCCACGACTGGACGTTTAGCCTTGCTAGTTTCACAAGCAAGAGTTGAGGTTTTGTCTGGAGGTCAGGTGAATCAATCGGCTCCAAATTACTGGAGGAGTGAACGTGAGCATTAGTAGTTTCTTTTTCATGTAGCGCCGCAGTGCACTGCGCGCACTTCATCACGGTCAAGACGACGAATGAATGAGTAACATAAAGTTGAATGTGAGCAAGAGGTGGGATGCATCCTACATGAGATTCTGGGTGACACGAAAGATAACCAAACGCATACACTCACACTTGTATGACCTATTTGCCATGCAGAGGGAGAACATGCAAACTCCACACAGAAAGCAATTATGACCCAAACCCTGAGAAGCACCAGCACTACCTAGGGTGTGCAAGAAATAAATGTGGACCAAAAGGTTCTCTCACTATCCTGTGTATTCTGGGCACACCTCTGTCACGATATAACATGCAAATTGTGCTATTGGGCATGTCTCCTCCTCCATTGATCATAAAAACTCGATAAACTGATATAAACTGCAAGATTTGAAATGACTCGCCTTCTCCATTCATCTCAATTGACTACTAGGAATCAAGGTAAGAATCCCGTAAGTCTACACCCAAAGAAGATGGTGACTTCCATTCTTAAGTATTCAGATGACGTCTTTAAAGTCTTTGATGTGTCAGGTTCAAAGAGAGGCTGTGTACTATCACGTTTCTGTTCATTCATATTCAGTCTTTCCATAATAGTTTTACCTCGAGTTTTCAGTTGTGCAGGAGACATGTCCAATATGACATTCAACATATTATATCACAGAAGATAGTGCTAGAACCTGTTTGAGATATGAACTTGCCCGTTTAATGTTGAGGCAACAAGCCAGCATTTAGCGAGAGTTTTCTCTGGCTGCTTCAGTTTGACTACTTACAAAACAAAACACTAAAGCAGGGATTTCATTCCACACCTCTGTGAGTCGATTTTTAGCTAATTCATTCAATCATTCATTTACAAAACTTTCGTTTTCCAGTGTTGCAGGTTCGCTGGAGCCTATCCCAACGGACTTGAGCGTGAGTCAGGGTAGACTAAGGGGATGACGCCAGCGCACCGCGGAGCCACAGGACAGACAGACACATGCACACACATCTGTGGACTATTTGAAATCGGCCAATTTTGAATTTTTAGCTGATGAATCGGAAATAAACTGAGCAACTATATTAGAACTTATTCTCCTGTGTTCTCTCCTTTCTTCACTGTCCTCCTGTATTGATCTATTGTTCTTTGTTGCACAATACCCAAGTGATTGTTTCACCAGCGGAACAGAGCAAACACAAATATCAGTTATGACACGACATTCTCACACTAAACAGTTGTGCTATCACACTATGTTTGCCAATGAAACATGTTCTAACAAACAGAGTAGGAATTGAGGCTAATCCCTGTACCATTTGTCCATATATATATAGAAAATATATTTTTTATCATTAAAAATACAAGCAGGTCAAAATTGTAAGTCAAGATTTGAATTAATCAATCAATTAAATAGTTAACCTATAGGCCTCCGCTGCACCCGATCTCACCATTTAGTTCAGCTGGGACTGGTTGACCTTCAGCTCCTTGACAACTCTGATCTCTGACACTGGTTTCCAGCCCCCATTAGGCTCTCAGCACGCAACATGTGGAGGTTCTGTGGTAAATTCTGTCATTCAACAATGGCACCTTGATTTAGAGTGAATAAAATGAGAAACATCCTGATTTGCTTCTGATCAAAGTAAACATTTAATGGGCTGTATGATTCTAATGCAGTGGTTCTTAACCTTGTTGGAGGTACCGAACCCAGTTGGTTTCATGTGCTCACTCACCAAACCCTTCTTTAGTAAAAAAATTTTTATTTTATTTTAAATTTCAGACATAAGTACATGTTTTACTGGTGTATTTAATGAATTGTGCATTAATGTCACCTTTTTCAAAGACCAAAACCAAACCAGTGCATGAACTGACATGAAATGACCTACCTGTAAATCAGTGTGACTTCTGCTGTTGTCATAGAGACCAGTTCAGATCTGCGTGGCTTCACCTTGACAGGTGTTACTCTGATGTCATTTTACACCAAAGTCTGTTTCTGTTGTTTCCATCAGCTTCAGGAAGTGTTCCTTTATTTTTACCAGCACCAGACTAGAGTTGTTCACCTTGACATTCAGATCCTGCAGAACGCTGACTCCCATCACGTTCTGTTATACAGTACAGGTAAATTCAGGTTACACGTGTTCGTCTGACCACTTTCTTTTTTTGCTCAACATAGTTACTATGAATTAAAAATATGAAGAAATCAATCAGATGACGTACCATCATGACAGGCATGAATCGACTACTGAGTGTGTAAAATCCCCTGTAGCACAGGTAGGCTAATGATGTAGCGTGATCACCTGCAGCCAGTGATGGCTAAGGGGGCGTGTCATCACCAATTGACACGATGTGTCAAACGTACACAGTGATTCATGGATGTTCGGATTCTCCATGTCACTGTCGGTCACATGACTGCGTCTCAGCGCCAAAACTTCACAATCAGTGGAATAAACTCAAAAAGAATGCCAGAAACAAAACAGAACTACTTGAAACATCACAGAATTCTAACTTGTGATAAGATTCTTGAAGTTACAGCGCAAACAGTTCACATTTGACATTAAAATAGAAAAATAACGGAGCAGCGCTCCCACACAACCAACCCCCAGCAATGCAGCAAAGCATTCTGGGGGATAGACGGAAGGGGCTACGGAAGCACAAGAGGTACAGAAGTCACGAATTGGTACATGGCAAGCTTCACGATAAAAACAAAAGAGAATGAGAACAACAATGCCTCGATAAAATTCGCATAACCCAACATGAATATCTGAAAAACAAGACGCTCACAAGTAAACGACGTTTTAACTCCATTACACTTCGGCCCAATAATAATGACTTCAGGTTTGTTACTGTTTAACAGTAAGAAGTTGTGAAGCATCCAGGGTTTAATATCCCTGAGGCTGGTTTCCAATTTAATTAGCTGATCAGATTCATTTGTTTTAATTGATAAATATAATGGTCAGCATCACAATGAAAATTAATATTGTTTCCTTATAATATTTCCCAATGGTAACATATAGAGATTAAACAGAACTGGCCCCAGAACAGATCCTTGAGGTACTCCACAGGTATTTATTTACATAGACAAACTGACATCA
Organism: Antennarius striatus; assembly: GCF_040054535.1. Lineage (NCBI taxonomy): Eukaryota > Metazoa > Chordata > Actinopteri > Lophiiformes > Antennariidae > Antennarius > Antennarius striatus. The sequence continues at coordinate 1,282,754 of NC_090790.1, read as the reverse complement.
GTCTGATAGATATGACCTAAACCAGTCTAGTGCTGAGTTTTTAATCCCAACTTCTTCTTCCAGTCTCCTTAAAGAATATTATGGTCAACAGTATTGAATGCTGCACTCAGGTCTAACAAGACTAGAACAGACAGAAGACCTTTATCTGAGGCTGTTAACAGGTCATTTATAACCTTTAGCAGTTCAGTCTCCGTACTGTAGTTTGTTCTAAAACCTGACTGAAAATCCTCCAACAGATTGTTCTCCAACAAGTAGTCATTTAGCTGTTTGGTCACTACGTTCTCTAGGATCTTAGATAGGAATGGCAGGTTAGAGGTCGGCCTGTAGTTTGAGAGGAGGCGACCATCTAGGTTTGGTTTCTGAAGGAGGGGCTTGATCACAGCCACTTTTAACCTATTTTTAAGGATTGATTAATTATGGATAGTATAGGTTTATTTTTATTTACGGTCAATCTACGTTCCTACTCTCACCTATGGTCATGAGCTTTGGGTCATGACCCATAGGACAAGATCCCGGATACAAGCGGCTGAAATGAGTTTCCTCCGTAGAGTGGGGGGGCGCACCCTTAGAGATAGGGTGAGGAGCTCAGTCACCAGGGAGGAGCTCGGAGTAGAGCTGCTGCTCCTCCAGCTCGAGCGGAGCCAGATGAGGTGGCTCTGGAATCTGTTCAGGATGCCTCCTGGACGCCTCCCTGGGGAGGTGTTCCGGGCATGTTCCACCAGAAGGAGACCTGGAGGAAGACCTAGGACACGCTGGAGGGACTATGTCTCTCTGCTGGCCTGGGAACGCCTCAGGCTCCCCCCCAGAGGAGCTGGAGGAGGTGTCTGGGGAGAGGGAAGTATGGGCATCCCTCCTGAGACTGTTGCCCCCGTGACCCGGCCCTGAATAAGCAGTTGGAGGGATGGATGGATGGATGGATGGATGGATGGATGGAGGTTTATTTATTAATGGTAAAACCTCTTTGAGGAGCGTACTTGGAATTTAGTCTGGTAGACAGGTGGTGGGCTTAGTCGAGGAAATTAGGGAGTTTAAATCGAAGAGTTCCATTTGCTGAAAACACTCCAGGGTATTGTTAGATTTAGTCGATTCCTCTGCTAACTTACTAGTGTTTGGCAGTACGTAATGGATCTCATCTCTAAGATTTGTAATTTGGCTTTTAAACAACCAAAGAAAGTCATCACATTCCAGATTTTAAGGAATTGTAGGCTCGATGCTGTTGTGCTTCTTACTCTGCTGGAGACTCAACATCCAGACTCACTGAGTTCCTCTCTCCTCCCCCTTCTCTCCAACCATCTCTGATACTCCTCCTCCTCTCTGACCTCACTCTCCTGGTCTCCATTCACACCGTACTAACTAAACTTCTTCCCTGGAGTCTCTGTGCTCTATGTCCTCACAGGTTCTCTCAGGTTCACCCCTCATCCACCGATCCGCTGTGGACCTGCTCCCCCCATCCCACCAGTACCACCCCTAACCTGATCATCGGCTGGGGTCCGGCTTCCTTTCTACCTCCGTGCCGCCATACAGTCATCCACGCAGCTGTAATTGTGCCTTGACTTTATCAGTGGGAAACATGACTATAACCATAAAGACACTGACTCTACCTGGTCTATCTGCCACTCTCTCTGTCTCTCTCTCTCTGACCCTGTCCTGATCTTCATTTGATTTTTTTTCCACCCAACCGGTCAAGGCGGATGGCCGCCCTAAGGAGTCTGGGTCCTGTCCGGAGTTTCTTCCTCATCGAGGGAGTTTTTCCCGGCACTGTCTCTGATGCTCTGGAGGGTTCAGTTGGGTTTCTGTCTGTTAAAGCGCTTTGAAACGTCTGCTGTCATGATTAAGAGATATATAAATAAAACTTGATTGATTGATTGATTGATTGATTGATTGATTGATTGATTGATTGATTGATTGATTGATTGATTGATTGATTGATAGTCAGCCTGGCTACAGTGCTGAAAAGAAACCGAGGGTTGTTTTTATTTTCCTCTATTAAAGTAGTAAGTATTTCTACTTCTACCGAGAGCCTTCTTATACGATGTAAAACTGTCTTTCCAGGTTGAATAGGCTAGGTCAGTTTCTCTCCAGCCTGGGGGGGGCGTTGTTTAAGGTCGCGGACTGACTAGTTAAACCACAGGGCTGACCTTCCCTGTTTTTAATTTGTCTTTTTGATGGGGCTATGTCATCTAGAGTTGTTTTTAGCATGTTAGCCACACTGCCTGTGAGAAATTAGATATTCTGGAATGGGGGTCAGGGAGCATACTGACTGTAAGGCTGAGGGGATTTTTTCTTTAAATTTAGTTTGACCTTCGACTTGTAATAATTGTTGACAAAAACGCAGACAGATGCAGAATAAAATTTTATTTTAATAAAAGTCCTATAAAGCAGCAGTGTATGTAAATCTAAAGTCTTTAAACTGACAGGAAAATCTAGTTCAATATTCTCTGTAGCAACAGATTTATTCCACCACAAAAACACAAACATGAGTCAAATCATTTAAGGAATAAACGATGAGTCAAGCTTTTAAAGCTGGGACCGCCTGGAGAACCGGACCAGGTTTGTTCCCCCAGGGAACCAAGAGGTTACAAGAAGTGAAGAGTGAGGAAGGAGGGGACTTTCTTTGAAGGTATACAAACGACACTGCTGCTTTTTAATGTTTATATCTAATAGTCAGTGATATTCCATGTATTTATGCTAATTAGAGTGAAGAACCTGTTCAGTTTGGTTCAAAGCAGCAGATGATTCAAATCTGCTGCTTTGAACCAGAGTTGTAGGAGATTATCTCTATGATCTATGCTATAAAACTGGGTAGACAAAAAGAAGAAGAGAAAATGAGATTTGGTCTTTTGGTCCAGATGAGTCCAAAGCGTTGACATTTTTGACCGTTTGGTCAGAGTTGCGCAGCGGGTCGTGCTGCAGGGTTGTGGGTTTGAGTCCACTCTGTGTGGGTCCTCTCTCACTGGGTTGTCCCCCTCCAAAAACACCTACTTCAGGTGAACTGACTGCTCTGCATTGACCGTGAGTGTATGTGTGATTGTGTGTTTGTCCCTGGAGAGGCTCCACAACCCACTGGTGGCGTGTCAGGAGCGTCCCCACCTGTCACCCGTAGGAAGAAGCAGCTGAGGCGACTCCAGTTGGATCAGCAGGGCTGTGTGAACTGTGTGTCACTATGAACCGAGGAACATTCTGGTTATTGATCAGCTGCTCTAGAAAAACAGACGTCTCCTGGTACCAACAAACACCCACCTGAGAGCAGACAGGAGGCTTTTTATTCACCACTCTGTCCAAGATCAGTCCGTCAACATGACTCTTGACACAAGGAGTTTCCCATCAAACAGCACACACACACACACACACACACACACACACACACACACACACACACACACACACACACACACACACACACACACACACACACACACACACACACACACACACACACACACACACACACACACACATGTTGTGGATAATGATAGAAAGCCTGTTACAAGAACTTAAATTTAACATTTGTATGGGTAAAAATAATAAATTCAAATTCAAATCAAAGTGGTGGGCATCAGCTGACACATGTGATGGCTTCCTTCTGCTGCAGGTTTTCAGCTACCAGGGGCGGAAAAAACACATAAAATTAAAATTATTAAAATAAAATTGAGGAACTGAGTTGAAGTGAATTAACATTTACTTTAATGGCTTTTAAAAATAAAAGTTGTCTGTGTGTTATAACAAATAATGACAGTTACTACTTTAATTCATCAAACATTTACTGTCTATCCCAAGGGATTCTTGGCACAGAATTACCTACTGAATAGTACAAGGGCACACACACACACACACACACACACACACACACACACACACACACACACACACACACTATTTGAACTTTCTTCATCAAGCAGCCCCAAGTGTTTATATTCGATTCAACTATAAAACACTCTGATCTGTCCTAGGACATCATCATCATCATCATCATCATCATCATCATCATCATCATCATCATCATCATCATCATCATCATCATCATCATCATCATCTTCATCTTGTGCAAACTGGAAACACATTAAGATTATAATTCATGGTAATATATTCACAAAGTGCGACTATAAAGCATTCTCCCCACTGATCCCAGTTCAGTAGCCTCCTGCCATCAGAAGGTCACATGACTTTTTCATCTTCATCACAATGTAAGGTTTATAACTTTTCTCCGTAGTTGTTGTAGACAAACAAAGATAGTTTAGAGACGACGCTCCACACAGGAGACGTCCCGTTCATGGAAAATAAAAGACAGTAGAGTGACTGGAAAAGTTGAGACATGGAGAAAACTCTTTCTGGGGAGTTTCACCTTCTCTTTAATTATAATTGATCTACTCCTGTCTCTTTACTTGTTCTACTGCTGAGTCACTATAACGAAAGGCTTTTTCCTCTTAGGGGGATTAACGAGGGATCCTGATTCTGATTCCTGTTAGTGGGTCTGGGCTCAGTTCTGCATCATCTTTGAGATCAATAACATGCCAATAATCTCATGGGATGATGGAAGGGGGGGTTGACAGTCTCAGCTGTTAGCTCTTCGCATTTTTTTTACAGTGTTTATCATAACCCTCTGCAAAGCGGCGTTGTATTATAATCATCAGTGTTCGTCCGTTTGTTCGTCCGTTTGTTCGTCCGTTTGTTCGTCCGTTTGTTCGTCCGTTCGTTCGTCCGTTCGTTCGTCCGTTTGTTCGTCCGTTTGTTCGTCCGTTCGTCCGTTTGTTCGTTCATTCGTCCGTTTGTTCGTCCGTTTGTTCGTCCGTTTGTTTGTCTGTTTGTTCGTCCGTTCGTTCGTCCGTTTGTTCGTCCGTTTGTTCGTCCGTTTGTTTGTCTGTTTGTTCGTCCGTTCGTTCGTCCGTTTGTTCGTCCGTTTGTTCGTCCGTTTGTTTGTCTGTTTGTTCGTCCGTTTGTTCGTCCGTTTGTTCGTCCGTTTGTTCGTCCGTTCGTTCGTCCGTTCGTTCGTCCGTTTGTTTGTCCATTCGTCCACCAAACATCTCCACAACCGTTCAGACAGAAAGACGAAACGACACTTTACTCAGGCAGAAGGTCAGCGTGAGTAAGACCATAGATCAAAACTGGTGTTTTGATCTACCTATACACTAGCTTTGATCTATGGTCACTGCTAGTGCATAGCCTTGACCTACCCTGAAACATTAAAGCTACCACTAGTCAGGTACGACTGTCAGGTACCCAGACCTACCCTTGGGGGGTGTTGCGGTCTTTGACTGCCTTGTTTAAGGCTGTGATAGTGGAGGGAAGATCAAAGCTGGTAGTCGGGGGACAGAGGGCAGAGGTCAAACCCAGACGGTAGTCAGAGGCAGGGAGAGTCGGTGCAGGGAGGCAGTCCAGACGCTGGGGAGTCCAACGTGTAAAACTACGTAAAACTATGGAGAGGATAAGAACAGGGTTAACGGGACCAGAGGAGCTGCAGCAACAGGTGAGGAGGAGGAGGGAGTGGCCAACAGGTGAGGAGGAGGAGGGAGTGGTCAACAGGTGAGGAGGAGGAGGGAGTGGCCAACAGGTGAGGAGGAGGAGGGAGTGGCCAACAGGTGAGGAGGAGGAGGGAGTGGCCAACAGGTGAAGATCAGGAGGGAGTGGCCAACAGGTGAGGAGGAGGAGGGAGTGGCCAACAGGTGAGGAGGAGGAGGGAGTTGCCAACAGGTGAGGATCAGGAGGGAGTGGCCAACAGGTGAGGAGGAGGAGGGAGTGGCCAATAGGTGAGGAGGAGGAGGGAGTGGCCAACAGGTGAGGAGGAGGAGGGAGTGGCCAACAGGTGAGGAGGAGGAGGGAGTGGCCAACAGGTGAAGATCAGGAGGGAGTGGCCAACAGGTGAGGAGGAGGAGGGAGTGGTCAACAGGTGAGGAGGAGGAGGGAGTTGCCAACAGGTGAGGATCAGGAGGGAGTGGCCAACAGGTGAGGATCAGGAGGGAGTGGCCAACAGGTGAGGAAGAGGAGGGAGTGGCCAACAGGTGAGGAGGAGGAGGGAGTGGCCAACAGGTGAGGAGGAGGGAGTGGCCAACAGGTGAAGATCAGGAGGGAGTGGCCAACAGGTGAGGAGGAGGAGGGAGTGGCCAACAGGTGAGGATCAGGAGGGAGTGGCCAACAGGTGAGGAGGAGGAGGGAGTGGCCAACAGGTGAGGATCAGGAGGGAGTGGCCAACAGGTGAGGATCAGGAGGGAGTGGCCAACAGGTGAGGATCAGGAGGGAGTGGCCAACAGGTGAGGAAGAGGAGGGAGTGGCCAACAGGTGAGGAGGAGGAGGGAGTGGCCAACAGGTGAGGAGGAGGAGGGAGTGGCCAACAGGTGAGGATCAGGAGGGAGTGGCCAACAGGTGAGGAGGAGGAGGGAGTGGCCAATAGGTGAGGAGGAGGAGGGAGTGGCCAACAGGTGAGGATCAGGAGGGAGTGGCCAACAGGTGAGGATCAGGAGGGAGTGGCCAACAGGTGAGGATCAGGAGGGAGTGGCCAACAGGTGAGGATCAGGAGGGAGTGGCCAACAGGTGAGGATCAGGAGGGAGTGGCCAACAGGTGAGGAGGAGGAGGGAGTGGCCAACAGGTGAGGAGGAGGAGGGAGTGGCCAACAGGTGAAGATCAGGAGGGAGTGGCCAACAGGTGAGGAGGAGGAGGGAGTGGCCAATAGGTGAGGAGGAGGAGGGAGTGGCCAACAGGTGAGGAGGAGGAGGGAGTGGCCAACAGGTGAGGAGGAGGAGGGAGTGGCCAACAGGTGAAGATCAGGAGGGAGTGGCCAACAGGTGAGGAGGAGGATGGAGTGGCCAACAGGTGAGGATCAGGAGGGAGTGGCCAACAGGTGAGGATCAGGAGGGAGTGGCCAACAGGTGAGGATCAGGAGGGAGTGGCCAACAGGTGAGGAGGAGGAGGGGCAGGTGACACTGCAGACAACGTCAGACTGAGACAAGGCGTGGTTCCAAATTGTCCGTAGGTGTGTGTGTGTGTGTCTGGGTGTGTGTGTCTGGGTGTGTGTGTCTGGGTGTGTGTGTGTGGGTGTGTGTGTCTGGGTGTGTGTGTCTGGGTGTGTGTGTCTGGGTGTGTGTGTCTGGGTGTGCAGCCGTTTGTCTTTCGTTTGGCTCCGCAGCGCACTGGAGTCACACCTGGGGTGTCCCCCTCCTCTCGCCCATAGATCTGCTGGGATTGGCTCCAGCAACCCCCGTGACCCCTGAAAAGTAGAAAAGCAGATGAGATGAATGAATGAATGAATAACAAAGTGTTTCTACTCCGTCCACCATCAGCTCACCTGCTCACCTGTTCATCCACCAGAGGATCTCGTGACACCATGAGCCACCTCCTCACCACACTCTGTGAGTCGCCATGGCAACACAATAAGTGCTTTACAGTTTGTTTCAGTCGCTAACCGGCGTCGGTCCAGACAGCAGTCACATGAAACCCTGAACACAGACTCTCCTACAAACACGACCGACCAGAGGGTTCGTTCTCTTCTCAAACACACATCCTGTTACAGAAACACTAACTCTTCATTTCTAAATAGAACACTTCTTTCTCTGCACACACACTTTACCAAAACTCTGGGTATTCCACTCTAAATGACATTATTATGTCAAACACTAATACTTGTTTTCACTTCATAAAGTACATGCAGTCAATCAAAGTACACCAGGTTTCAGAATACTGGGTATCGTTGACATTATAAAAGTCTCATCGGCTGTAATGTTCCAGTTTTACTGGTATTTTCCTGCTAAATGTACACAAAGTGTGTTGGTGTGAACTTCACGTCCACATGAGATGTTTACATTCAAAAGCGTTCCAGGAAAGAGAAATCAGGTTTCTTCCTCCAGTTCATTACAGGAGGTCCAGTAAAAATACTCTTTACTGAATGATGGAACAGAAAAAGATGATGAACACAATATTCATGAAACACAGGAGAGTGTTCTGAACAAAGAAAAGGAAAACATGTGGGGGGGGCTTACGTTAAAAAATTAAACAACACAGAATTACTGTCTCTGATCTCTACGGTCTCTGACGTCATCCGAGGCGATGCTCCTGGGATTGAACCTCTTGGGGTGTCAGACCCCCCCGGCAGTGATCAGCTGTGTGTCAATGGGGGGGCAGGGACTCAGTGGTGGAGCCGGTCGTCCAATGCTCCAAGATCGGCGGTTCGATTCCCCCTCCCACCCAAAAACACCTGGAGTGTGTGTGTGTGTGTGTGTGTGTGTGTGTGTGTGTGTGTGTGTGTGTGTGTGTGTGTGTGTGTGTGTGTGTGTGTGTGTGTGTGTGTGTTCAGGACCTGTACACACTAATATATCCACGTGATGTGATTTGACTCTAGACTTTTCCACTACTTTCCCTTTGAGCGTTAACTGAGTATAAAATAAAAAAATTAAATAAAAAAGTTGTTGTTTGTTGATCAGCTGATTGATCGTTTCTGATCTGATATAATTGCAGAAGCAGAGGTTTTCATACTGTATCTAAGGTTTGGAATATTGTTTTTTTCTATTATGGGATGTTGTGTGTTAACATTGTTAAATAATAAAAAAACAACCCATAATTTTGTTGGGGGTGTGGCTTGTCTGTTCATAAATGACATCCTGGTGGTGACGTGTTGACTGACTGTATGTTGTGTTGGAGCATCATGAAGGGTGAACGGGTCGGACCCTGAACCCCGGGGTGTGAGGACCCGGGGTGTGAGGACCCGGGGTGTGAGGACCCGGTGTGTGAGGACCCGGGGTGTGAGGACCGGTGTGTGAGGACCGGGGTGTGAGGACCCGGGGTGTGAGGACCCGGGGTGTGAGGACCCGGTGTGTGAGGACCCGGTGTGTGAGGACCCGGTGTGTGAGGACACGGGGTGTGAGGACCGGTGTGTGAGTCCGAGGACCAGACTGTTGGGACTAACGTGACTGAAAAACTGTTAGTTGTTCACAGATATTATATTTATGTCTTTATTTACTTATGTTTTAGTGCTGGCAGCAATTCAGCTGTATCACACTGCAGGTAAGAGTACACACACACACACACACACACACACACACACACACACAGGACACACACACACACACACACACACACACACACACACACACACCACGTTTTTATGTATTATAGTTGCTTATAAAGAAAGATGTGTGTCCTGCGTGTGTGTGTGTGTGCGTGTGTGTGTGTGTGTGTGTGTCCTGTGTGTGTGTGTGTGTGTGTGTGTGTGTGTGTGTGTGTGTCCTGTGTGTGTGTGTGTGTGTGTGTGTGTGTGTGTGTGTCCTGTGTGTGTGTGTGTGTGTGTGTGTCCTGTGTGTGTGTGTGTCCTGTGTGTGTGTGTGTGTCGTGTGTGTGTGTGTGTGTGTGTGTGTGTGTGTGTGTCCTGTGTGTGTGTGTGTGTCGTGTGTGTGTGTGTGTGTGTGTGTGTGTGTGTGTGTGTGTGTGTGTGTGTGTGTGTGTGTGTGTGTGTGTGTGTGTGTGTGTGTGTGTGTGTGTGTGTGTTCAGCTCTCACACACGCTCTCACTCCTCCCTCCCTACAGGCTTCGAGGGGACAGGTGTGAACGTCCTCACCTGCAGCGACCAGGACAGCGTCCACCGTCTGGCCTGCGATACGTCTGACGTCAGAGCCCCGCCCAGTCTGACCTCCACACCAATCACCTTTTAGTAACGTTGGATTAGAACTGAAACACCCCCAGCAGTGAGCTGATGTAGGACTACAGCGTCTACTGAGGAGGTGTTGACCTTCTTGGGGAGACACAGCTCCTACTATCTCCTGTCCACACCTCACCTGTCTCCTCCACTGACTTCACACACGGTGTGGAGCAGGTGCTGACAGAGGAGACCATTATCAATCAAACAATCAAACTTTATTTATAAAGCACGTTTCACACAGAGTGTGCTTTACATTAAAACAATTCACAAACAGTTTACACAGGAACCCCCCCCATCCCCAACACACACACACACACACACACACACACACACAAGACTAAAAGGTTCAAAGTATTACTTTAAAGAAAAAAAGTACATAAAAAAATGGATAAATACATTTTCAGTTAAAAGACAAGTTGAAAGGAGGGTCTTGAGTTTGATTTTAAAAATGTCCACAGACTGCTGTCCTCAGGTCCTCAGGTGAGCTGTTCCACAGCCGGGGGCGTAGGGGTAAAAGGAGGCCCCCCCAAATGTGTTGGTTCAAACTTTGGGTGTAATTAAAAGGGCAGAGATCCAGAGGGTGTACATGTTAAAAGGAAATCAGATCAATAATTAGGAACAAGACCATTAAGAGCTTTAAACCCATTAAAAGGATCTTAAAATGATTCTGAAGCGTACTGGTAACCAGTGCAGAAACATCGGTGTAATGTGAGCTCTCTTTCTGGTCCTCGTCAGAACTCCTGCAGCTGAGTTTAGGAGATGTTGTGGAGTAGTGGTTTTTTTGGAGAGACCAGAAAGAAGAGCGTTGCATCAATTCTACAAGTAATAAAAGCATGAATTAGTGTCTCTGTGTTGGTTGGAGATAGAAATGGTCTTACCCTGGCAATGTTCTTTAGATGATAAAATCCACTCTTAACCATACTTTTGACATGAGCATTAAAATTCAAATTAGAATCTAGAATAACACCAAGGTTTGTTACCTGCTCAGGTGTCTTAAAAACCAGGGCTTTGAGTTTTAAATGAAGTTTTTCTCGTGGTGCTTCAGGACCGGTGACAAGTACTTCTGTTTTGTCCTGGTTGAGCTGTAAGAAGTTACCCCCCATCCATAACTTAACATCTAAAAGGCATTTTAAAAGGGCATCTATTGGCCCATTGTCCTCAGGGGACACAGCGACGTAAAGCTGTGTGTCATCAGCATCACGTGGAAATTAATGCCACGCCTCCTGATGACACCCCCCAGTGGTAACATAAAGATTAAAAAGAGTTGGACCTAAAATTGAGCCTTGGGGGACACCACACTTCAGTTCATAGCTCTTAGAGGAATGTTCATCCATGTCTATAAACACTCTTCCAGTAAGATATGACTTGAACCAGTTTAAACCGTACCAGAGCAGCGGGGTCAACTGTGTCCAACGCTGCACTGAGGTCAGGCAAGACAAGAACAGAAAGTCTCTTTGTGTCCATATTACACCTTAAATCACTGACAGCTTTTGTTAATGCCGTCTCTGTACGATGTTTGGCCTGAAAATCAGATTGATATTCTTCAAAAATGTTACGAGAGTTTAAAAAATCATTCAGCTGATTAAAAACAAGTGTTTCTAAAACTAAAATGTCAGATTGGATGCAGGTCTGTAATTACTGAGGACTGGTGGATCTAAATTGTTTCTCTTCAGAGTGGGTTTAACTATTGCAGTTTTGAGAGAGGATGGGAATACACCTGTCTGAAGCCAACAATTAATGAATATTAAGTAGATCATGGTCCAAAAAGCTATAAACTGATTTAAAGAAGGATGTGGGGATGGGATCTAAAACACAGGTTGTGGGTTTAATAAGAAATAACCTTTACCAACATCTCAGCATCAACCAACACAAATGTCTCACCTGTAATGAGAGGTCCATTGGTGATACAGTCCAAGGTTTGACAGTGGAGAGGTTTGACCTGATGCTATCAGTTTTAGTTTTAAAATGAGCTGCAAATTCCTCACTTTGAGTAGGATGACATAGCATTTGTGTTATTAAAAACAGGATTGGTTAAACGATCAATTGAAAAAATCATTTTTGGATTGTCACGGTTGTCACTGATGAGTTTTGAGAAATGTGCTTGTCTTGATCGCTTTATTGCCTTATTATAGATAATCAGCTGTTCACGGTAAATTTGGTAGCGGATGGTTAATTTGTTTTTCCTCCATCGCCTCTCAGCTATCCTACAGTTTCTCTTTAATTTTTTGATTTCTCCATTTACCCAGGGGGGTGTTGGATTAGAAACTATTTTTTTCAATTTTAAAGGGGAAACTGAATCAAGAACGGACTTGAGTTTACTGTTGAAACTATCAACCATAAAATCACAAGAGGAGGTAAAATATCTGCCGGAATGTCTTGTAAAAGGTGAATAAAATTTTCAGCTACTTCCGAGGTGATATAGCGCTTCCTCACAGTTTGTTGTGGAATATCTTGTTTTATAAGACAATTTATCACAAAATATACCCAGTAATGATCAGATATGCCAACGTCCACAACAGAGGAGACACTGATAGATAGGCCATTGGTTATTATAAGGTCTAATGTATGGCCTCTGTTGTGGGTTGGCAGGATTATGTGTTGGTTAAAATCCATACAGTTCAACATGTTTACTAAATCTAAGGTAAAAGAGTCTGATTGATTGTCTGGTGAATGTTAAAATCGCCCGTGATAAGACTCTTACTGTAGTTGGTGTGGATGATTGAGAGGACTTCAGAAAAATCAGAGCTAAAAGAAGAACCTCGTTCAGGAGGCCTGTAGACAGTCATACATGAAATGGGAGGGCTGTTCAAAACAAATGCATGATATTCAAAAGATGGATATTTATTAAATGTACAATCTTTAAAAATCTATTGCTGTGGGGAGGATGGTTGCTGTTCCCCCACCTTTTCTATCAGTCCTGGATGAGTATAAGAATTTATCGTTGGGTGGAGATGCTCCCGCGAGTGTTGCTGGACCATCATCATGGACCGAGCCATGTCTCAGTTAAAACATGTATTGGAGGTTGTTATTTATAATCAGGTCATTAATAAGAAACGATTTGTTTAAGAGAGAACGGACAGAAGTGCCATGTGGGTGGTGTTGAGGGGAGGAGTCCTTGTTGGTGGTCTATGTCTGTGTACAGTCTTGATATTGTTACGATGTATTCTAGAGGTCCGTTTGACGGTGTGTCCAGCGGTGATTAAAACAGGGATGGATGAGCTGGAGGTGTCGTGTACTTACAGTAAGGGATGCTGGTCAGCAGGGGGGTGCATGATGGGGGCAGGGTGGAAGAGCAGTGTCCCGTTTCTGTTGTGGTGTCCAGGTGCACCTCTGGAATGATTTGTCCTGTGCTGCTGTTGTGACAGTTAATGGTCACAGCATGGAAGAGATTTGCTGCCATGGCACAGGAACCACGTGGACTGGGGTGGATTCCATCTCTGCTAAACCATGACCTGCTGTTCTTCTGGAACCGCAGGTCATTGAACATTTAATTGACAGCCCACAGACTGAGTGTTCACCAGGAAGTGTGGGGCAACACATCTCAAACACAGTGTAGTTTCACCTCTGACATCCTGCTTCTGATGGCAAGAGTGAGAAATTAATTTAAAAGGTTATAATGTGGGACATTTAATGTCAAAGTAGAAGTCCTGGTTTAACCAAGTTGTGGCATTAACACTATTTGTGATTGTGTTAATGATGGTGCTAGATTTGTCATTTCTTGGTGGTCAACAGACTCCGGGTTCATCGTCGTGGAAGATGCTTTTTATGGACGCAACGACTTTTTCACCTGCGTGAAGGGAAAACCTGAGGAGGGCAGCAGCGTTTCATGCAGTCAGCAGGGCGCTCTGGAATCCATGAAGAAGAGGTAACCCTCTTAATAGATGGGGGGGGTTAAGTTCAAGCAGAACCTGAAACCGACTATGTTACTAAACATCCTCTCTGTGCAGCTGCGATGGAAAAAAGGTCTGTGAAGTCAACTTGAAATCCCTCCAGAATCCTGATCCCTGCCCAAAAATTGAGAAATACCTGAAGACCGTCCACAAATGCTTCCCAGGATGTGGGTAACATTTCTGTAGAAAGTTAAGTGAAAATTAAAGATAAGATTCTCTGACAGTCGTTTCTCTCTAACAGTTCAGAGTATCACCTGTGCCGGTGGTATTGCATCCCTTAAATGTGGTAAGATCACATTTACATCATTTATTTAGTCGTAAGGAACACAAGGATATGTTTGAAGGCAGATTTGGATAGCAGTTATTAATTAATATTCAGCAAGATAAGATAAGATAAGATAATATAAGATAGGATAAGATAAGATAAGATAATATAAGATAAGATAAGATAAGATAAGATAAGATAAGATAAGATAAGATAAGATAAGATAAGATAAGATAAGATAGGATAAGAGAGCTCCTGGTCAGATTGTGAGCGTAGCTGATTGAATAGCATTTTAGCGTTCTTTCAAGCACTTTGGTTGAATCAGCCAATCACTGAAGGAGCTCTCCAATGCTGTTAACAATAAACTTGATTGCATTCTTACTTTTTAAAGATAAATAACATATAGGATATTAAATCCACAGCCAATTATTTTATCATATTGAATTTAATAGTTGGCTGAATTTAGTCTTTTTATTGGCTGCTTCTTCTTGACGTTGGAGCTTGTTCTGTTTTTCAGAGGGGATGCAATCTGTTTCTATTCTCGGCGCTTATTTTGGCCGCAGTGACACAACCACATGCTCCAGGAATATGGAGTCTCATCGGGTGATGAATGACGCTTGTGTGCTGCCTGAGAGCACCGACATTGTGGCTAAAAAGTATGTACTGCCCCCTCTCTTTGGGAGGAAAACCCGCCAGCCTTGAAAACACAGGTTATTGTGTTTAATCCCGTCGTCTGTTCTCACCTCGACCGCCGTCGCTCTGCTCCCACAGGTGCAACTTCGAACTGGACTGTAAGATCCCTGTGAACACAGACACGTTTGGAGACCCCTGTCCCTGTACTTACAAGTACCTGGAGACATCTTACCTGTGTCAGAGTGAGTGTCTCAGAGGACCTGGTGCAGGTCTGTAGGTGTCCGGTCTACCTGACTGTTGTGTTCATGTTCTTTTGACAGACAACATCATCGTCTGTGAAGGAAAACCCCTCAGCTGGTCGTGTGGTGAGAACAGTCTTAGCTATCATCACATCTCTGCTGTCGGATGTCAATGAGCTGCTTTTCATTTCTCTGTGCTTCATGTGTTTCTCAGAAGAGGGGAAGGTCATTTCTGTCTTTGATGCCTTTTATGGACGCAGAGATAAGGTCGTGTGCTCTTACAGAGTGATCGAGGCTCAAGTCAGCAACACAAACTGCATCCCGCCACCAGGCCCCTCAAAGGCCTACAAGATCGTCTCTAAGATGTACATTTTCTTCTTCTTCTTTCTTTAAAAGAGACGCTCAGCGTTAACGTCCTCGGTTCGCTCACACCCCTCCTGTGTCCACAGGTGTGACGGGAAGCAGAAGTGCTCCGTCGATGCCAAGAACTCTGTTTTTGGAGATCCCTGTAATGGAACTTACAAGTACCTGCAAGTGAGTTACACCTGCATCAGTGGCTAGCTGTGGCCAGGTATGCTCCCAGAGGCTGAGCTAATCCTCACAGCCTGACAGAGTGACTACACAGAGATACTTTCATTTCATTATTGTCCATTTATTTTCAGTGAGTTTTTACTCCTGAACAAAAATTTGTTCTGCATTTGAAATTAAAAATAAAAACGTGTCACTTGCAAACATAAGAGCCTGGTGTCGGTTTATGTTAGCATTTCTTCATGTTATGATGTCCTAAGTCAAGCAATAACAGATGCAATAAGTATGGAAGCCTGGAGGGAAGAAAAGCAAAGATATAACTAAAACTAACTACAACTATACTAATCTATAACAAAACAACTGTTCTTCCTCTGTCTTTGCGAGAATTGTGCTAATCTTCTGAAGCAAATCTTAGCATCTTAATTTGATAAACTCATATAAATGTTGCTCATCCATCATCCTTACATCCATACTCGTCTAATCTTCAGCCGCTTTCGTGCCGTACCAGTAGCAGGTCTGTCGGAGCCTATCCCAGCTGGCTTTGGGCGAAAGGCCATCGCAGGGCTACACAACATACACACAACCACTCCACACACACTTTTGGAGTGATCAGTTCACCTAAATTGCATGCTTTTGGAGGTGGGAGGAAGCCAGAGAACCAGGAGAGAACCCACGCAGACACGGGGAGAACATACATTTCACCGAGAGGACTCGAACCCGGAACCTTCTTATTGTGAGGTAAGCCAGAATTTCAGGCTCCTGGATGGGAAGCTCAGCTGCTGGGACGCCAGATCAGATGGTTTGGTCTTCATCAGGAGCAACGGGTTCATCTGTGTTGAGCTAAACAGATCTGAGCGTGTCGATGTCATCGGCAAGATCACTGAAGATGATTGGTTCAGCGGTCAGAGGCAGGAAGTGTGTCCCTGCAGCAGCAGGGGGTCTAACACACTTTTCTGCAGAGGCAGATCCAATGAGAAGTCGGTGGGTGGAGCCTGCAGGCGCTGGCGAGGTAGTCGCCCCCCCTTCTTAGGGATGGACAGCTCTGAATGGTGAGCAGGAAGAGGACAGAAGAAATACGGATGGAGCAGAAGTAAACTAATCAATCAATCAATGATTAGGGTGTATGAATGTGTCTCTTCCACGTTTCCACACATCTGATTACCTGTGAAGCATTTCCACCTGTGACATCAGGAGTGTTCATGACAGTCCACACTAAAACAACTTCTGCACTGCTAGAAGCTCCTTGTTGGGCCCAGAGGAACTCCACCGAGCTCACTTCCTGTTTCCTACCTGCTGGGCGGAGCAGCGCTGCTTAGACGGATAAACCAGGGACTTGTAGAGCAGATTGATGGCTCGAGGGGATATCAGGAACGATCTCCTCCAATGGGATCGCTGGATTCTCCTTGAAGGTGATTTTATTGTAACCAGGCAGCTCCACAATCTCCTGAAACAACAGACAACACAAGACAAACGTCTACGACCACAAAGAGGAAGACTTTGTTTCCTTCATCGTACACTCAATGACCACCAGCTCTACTTTCATGACGGACACACGACACGTCAGCATGTAAGGATTCAAAAAGCTGAAGATGAACGTTGATGACTAAAAAACACGAACATCTTTAAAGTTATGGTTGTTCTTTTGAAACTTGTGCGATAAAAACTAGATGTTCAGAGGTTTTACATCAATCAATCAATCAAGTTTTATTTATGTAGCGCTTAATCATGACAGCAGACATTTCAAAGCGCTTTAACAGACAGAGAAACCCAACTGAACCCTCCAGAGCATCAGAGACAGTGGTGGGGAAAAACTCCCTCGATGAGGAAGAAACTCCGGGCAGGACCCAGACTGTTTTGGGCGGCCATCCGCCTCGACCGGTTGGGTGGAAAAGAAATCAAAGGAAGATAAGAACAGGGACAGAGAGAGAAAGTGGTCGTCGAATTCTCACACCGGTCGACGCCTTCGTCGTACTTCCTGGCTCCGTACAGCTGCTCAGGTGTTCTGTACCACCTGAACACAAGCATATAGCGCTCTGCACAACAAGATCATCGGCTAAATAAACTGTGTACGTGCTGCATGTAGATTGTACATGTATGTTCTTGATGATGAAAGAAGTCTCACCTGGTGGCTGGAGAGTCTCTCCATCCTCACTGAATAATCTGGCCAAACCAAAATCTTCGATCTTCAGAAGACCCAGGAGCTGATGAGGAGGTTTGCTGGTTTCAGGTCTTACAGAAACATGTCAGCGCTTTTATTGTGAAGGGCAAACGGGACAGAGCTCATTCTCTTTTTCCTGAATGTGTGTAATGTGGAACTAAAAGGGTACATGAATAATCCAAAAGACAAGAATCTCTGAACGTTCGAACAGACACAACTTGATGAAAATGAAATAAGGAGCAGGACTCACCCGGTGCATGATGTTGTTGTGATGTAGGAAGGCCACACCCTTCAGCAGCATCATCATGTACCCTTTGACTTGAGCCGGGGTCAGAGGTCGCTCCGAATTCCTGATCACTTCAGAAAGGTAAGACAACATGAAGTCAAACACCAGAACGAAGCCCGTTCCGTGGGGAAAGACATCCGTCAGCTTCACCACCTGAAGAAGAAGAGGAGTGTGAGGTAGACATACGACCTCTGACCTTGACGCAATTTATGGACACCGGCAACAGAATGAAGATCGCTCACTCCCACGAAGTTAAAGTAAAGCAATAATCAACTAACATAACCCAACATATTTAAAATAAATGGGTAGGCATTGGACTTTTCATTACATTTTTCCATCTTTTAATTTCAGGGTTTGAAATAAAACATTTCTTTATAGATCTAATAAGTCACTCTAGAAAAACATATTAACAGATCCTCATAACTTATTATCCAAATCAGCCAATTTTGCCCTGGTGATTTGGCTGATCTCTTGTGTAGCTATTCTACTGTGTGCTTCACCAGAGCTGACAGGGTTGACTTTTGGACGATGGCAGCAGGAGAACCTGGGTGAGCCTCCTCACCCTGCCTTACAGGCAGCTTATAGGTTGAACTCATGGGCGTTAAAGATCGACCCCTTGGAGGAGAGCTGGTCCCACATCCCTCACTGACACAACACTCACATATTGGTTGTCTTCAATCTCCTGCAGGGCATTGAGCTCCCTCAGAGCCTGGTTGGGGGTACTGTCCTCTCAGAGCCACCTTCTTCAGGGCCACCGACCTGTCTGACAGTCATCAATACCTAATCAATGCTTTATTACATCTTTTTTTAAACCAAAACAGTTGGTTTTACACAATTTTAGACGAAATGATAAACTTTAATTTCAAACCAGTTACCCATTTTAATTTTGTCTTTGATATGCTGAACATCTCTAGTTTAGTGTGGATACTATGGAATGTTGTTTATCTGTAGTTAAATACAAGTAAACTTCTAAAACGCTGGGTTTGATTAATTGATCTGATGATGGGTTCTCTTCTATATCATGTGCTATTTTCTCCAAGATCTTAGATAAGAATGGGAGATTTGATATGGGTCGATAATTATTTAGAACAGTAGCGTCCACGTTAGACTTTTTGAGAATCGGCTTGATTACAGCTCCTTTAAATGCAGTTTTTAATTCAGTGAAGTCACTACGTAATCTTGTCTGTTTTCAATACAGTGATGTCACTCCAGAATACTTTCTTCAATGCGGTGATGTCAGTGCAGAAGGCTCTACACCTTCTGTTTTTGATTATTTAATTCTGAAGGTTATTTCTGTTCTGCGTCATTCTTGACTGGAACGTGACTGGTATAAAATTGTCAGCACCGTCCTCTTTTTCTCCTTCCTTTCCTTTGGGTGTGTCCCGTTAGGGGTCTCCACAGCGTGTCATCCTTTTCCTTTACAGCATAAGTTCTGCATCCTCTAACACTAACTGTCCTCATGTCACCACATCCATTCATCATCTCTTTGGTCTTCCTTTAGCCTGGTGGCTCCAGGCGGCCTCATCCTCAATACCATCATAGCAATATAAAGAGTCAGCACTGTGCTGGGTCGAGCACAGGGGACATGCTGGGTCCTTTCCAAACCATAGGTGCAGATTTATGGGTGATGGCAGTACATCATATGTTGCTCGAACGATGAAACTCAACCTGTTGGATTCCATTCCCCAGAGTTCGCTCCACAGTTCAGCCTGCAGCACTTCAAACCCTTCTCTTTCAAACTCTGTAGCCTTCCTCCACATTTTTCTCAGTTGTCTTCTTTCCTTCACCAACCCTGCAATCTCCCGCTGCCTCCTGGACTTTGGCTAGTTTGGAGGGCATTTCTGCTGCCTCTGTGTCTTGTGCTTTACCCCAAATCTTTCAGTGCCATAGCTGTAAATGATGGCTCCCATGTTGTCCAGTTTCTTTCAACAGGACCCTTCTGCTGTTCAAGAAGGAGGACCAGGTCTGAGTCAATGGTCTCCCACTCTCTCCTCTGGTTGGATTTGGGCCACAGGATCAGAGCTTTCTGTCCTTCCAACTTTCTCTCCGTTGCTGGCAGTGGTTGGCTGGGCTAAGTGATGGAGACTGCTGCTGGATGGGTGGACTCCAGGCGGGAGACTGCTGCTGGCTGGCTTGGCTCCGGAATGGAGACTTCTTCTGGCCAGATGGGCTCTGGGCTGCAGACTGCTGCTGGCTGGCTAGGCTCCGGAATGGAGACCACTGGTGGCTGGCTAGGCTCCGGAATGGAGACCACTGGTGGCTGGCTAGGCTCCAGGCTGGAGACTGTTGGAGGGTCTGTGCTACTCTGAGCTTCTTTTGAGGTGCTGATACCCTGAGGACTGTGAGGAATATGCTGCGTCTGGGCTTCACTCAACTGATTTGACGTACTTCTTAGAAAGTACTGATCAATGCAAGACCCCTTTCTGAGCTCTCTGAGGCATTTTTTTTAATGCCTTGGTGAATTTTAAGACCCCTCGCTAAGGTTAATTGCTCAGACAGAATGATGTGATTATTACCTCTGACCGGGGTTCATTCAGGTGACTCGGTCCTTACATAACCCTAACCCTAACCCTAACACTTGTTTACATGCACTCAGCACTTGTACATTGTGTGTGTCCCCCCCTGCACGTACTGCGTTCTGCATCTTGCGTTTTGTATTTAGTATAGTTATTTATAGTATTTAAAGTATTTAGAATAGTTAAATCAAGGTATGAATGTACAGTTTGAGACACCACCTGTCGGAAACAAATTCCTTGTCTGTTTTTCAACAAACGATGGCAAATAAAACTGATTGTGATTCTGGTAAAGGCTGTCCTGACAGTGAAGAGAAGAGTCTGATCTTGTCACGGTTTGGCGTGGCAGTTCTGGTGTGTGGCAGGGAGAGGCCAGGCTGGTGGGTGGAGCCACGGCTCCACACCTGAGACTCATCCACAGCCCCATTCTGATCGTTCACACCTGAACTTCATTGGGGTAATCATGGTGAGGCTTTTTAAGCCTAGCTCAATGAGCGCTAGGTGCTGGTTCGTTTCTCTTGTTTAGTTCCTGGAAGTCTGTTACGTTTCTTGCCTGTCTGGAGAATTCTTTGAGTCTCGAATAAATCATGGAGGAAAGATTTGCCTTTGGTGTCCTGCCTTTGGGTCCATATCCCGCCATACGTGACAGATCTACCAGCAGAGCAGAATGGTCCTGACATGTTGGACCACCTGTTGGATGGGTTCTACTGTTGTCTGAACACTCTGACATTCAACACTTACATTTAATCAAAAAGACCTTGAAGAACTGGACATGAGTTCAACACATGCAGAACCATAAGTTCTACACACATCTATGTTTTAAAGGGAATGGACCTTTAAAACATAGATGTGTGTAGAAAATGATGATTGAGTGAATATCTTAACACGTGTACATTTTAATACTTTTCTAATTCTTTTGTGGAGTGTTGCTACAATGACCCGTCAATAAGGCTAATCAAACAAATTCAGACTTATCTAATACCGATTACAAAAACCTTTACACAAACCGTTTTATTTTATTTCGTTTATTTTATTATTTATCACATGCCGTTCATTACAGACGAGCATCGAACGGAAAGAAAAACACGAGTGTTCGAGTCTCTGGTTGCTAAGGAACGTTAGAATATTGAGCCTGGTCCAATCAGTTTTAGAAGAAAGCATCACGTGCTTTGAACGGACCAACCAGAAACCACTTCCTGTTAAACTTTGCTTAGCTTCCGGCGTTAGTCAGTTTACGTGTTACCTGCTTGTTTTTCGTGCTAATCGGGGAATGGTGTTGTTCTTGTTACACGTGTGGAGTGTGATCCTCTGGTGATCCTCTGGTGAGTTGTTGTTGTTGTTGTTGTTGTTGTTGTTGTAGTACAGCCGGCGTTAGCCTAGCGGCTAAGGCCGTGTTCCTGTGTTGTTGTTTCCTGTTGGTTCCGTTTCAGGGTCGGTTCGTGTCGGACAGGAACGAGTTAACGGGTTACCCTCATGAGTCCTCCTGAAGTCTGTCTGCCCCGGTTTTCACCCTGAACTCTACCCTGTGGGGCAGAATGCAGCTGTTTGACGATCTCTTCCTGTTTCAGAGGAGACTGATCCGGAGTCAGTCCGGTTCCGTGTGAACGGGACGAGCCAGAGGATGGATCCTGTCCGGACCCCCCAGGTTACCGCTGTCTTTACTCGTAATGGACCTAACCCCTGGTTGTTCCTGGAGCCCTGTGCATTACACTGTAATAACAGGTGGACCCCCCAGGTTACACTGTCTTTACTCGTAATGGACCTAACCCCTGGTTGTTCCTGGAGCCCTGTGCATTACACTGTAATAACAGGTGGACCCCCCAGGTTACACACTGTCTTAACTCGTAATGGACCTAACCCCTGGTTGTTCCTGAGGGAGGAGCCCTGTGCATTACACTGTAATAACAGGTGGACCCCCCAGGTTACCGCTGTCTTAACTCGTAATGGACCTAACCCCTGGTTGTTCCTGGAGCCCTGTGCATTACACTGTAATAACAGGTGGACCCCCCAGGTTACACTGTCTTTACTCGTAATGGACCTAACCCCTGGTTGTTCCTGGAGCCCTGTGCATTACACTGTAATAACAGGTGGACCCCCCAGGTTACACACTGTCTTAACTCGTAATGGACCTAACCCCTGGTTGTTCCTGAGGGAGGAGCCCTGTGCATTACACTGTAATAACAGGTGGACCCCCCAGGTTACCGCTGTCTTTACTCGTAATGGACCTAACCCCTGGTTGTTCCTGGAGCCCTGTGCATTACACTGTAATAACAGGTGGACCCCCCAGGTTACACTGTCTTTACTCGTAATGGACCTAACCCCTGGTTGTTCCTGGAGCCCTGTGCATTACACTGTAATAACAGGTGGACCCCCCAGGTTACACACTGTCTTAACTCGTAATGGACCTAACCCCTGGTTGTTCCTGAGGGAGGAGCCCTGTGCATTACACTGTAATAACAGGTGGACCCCCCAGGTTACACACTGTCTTTACTCGTAATGGACCTAACCCCTGGTTGTTCCTGGAGCCCTGTGCATTACACTGTAATAACAGGTGGACCCCCCAGGTTACACACTGTCTTAACTCGTAATGGACCTAACCCCTGGTTGTTCCTGAGGGTGGAGCCCTGTGCATTACACTGTAATAACAGGTGTTCACTCATCCTTACCTGTAGTACCAACGCATTCTGAATGTCGGTACTGTGGAACAGACACAGGTCATGCGGGTGTTAACAGTCTGTATCTAAAGGGGAAAGCCAAGGAAGACCGGGGAACCCTTCGTCCTACAGTGGAGGTCAAAACCAGATCACCATGGATACCGCCAGGAAAGACCTCCCTGCTTGATTCTTCATACAAGTGGGAGGTAAGGTCTTGAAGAACTTCACACCTGAGTAACGGATGGTTGTGGGTTCAGTGCTTTTCAGGGTTTGACAGACCAGCCCAGGTTTGTGGTTTTACAGTCTGTTGTATTAAAGGGGCCGACCCACAACCTGGAGATCTCGCCGTCATTCGCTGAACCAATCACGCCTCATTCCAAGTCTGCGCTGCGATTGGCTGACATCACATCAGAGGATGAGGAAGGTCTGCAGAGACGATTGAGCCAGTATGAGAGGAAGATCGACAGCCTGACGGCCGAGGTCAGAGCTCTGAAGAACGAGGTGAGTGAACGGGGGGGTGAACGGGGGGGTGAACGGGTGAGTGAACGAGGTGAGTGAACGGGGGGGTGAACGGGGGAGTGAACGGGGGGGTGAACGGGGGGGTGAACGGGGGAGTGAACGGGGGGGTGAACGGGGGGGTGAACGGGTGAGTGAACGGGGGGGTGAACGGGTGAGTGAACGGGGGGGTGAACGGGGGAGTGAACGGGGGGGTGAACGGGGGAGTGAACGGGGGGGTGAACAGGGGGGTGAACGGAGGGGTGAACAGGGGGGTGAACGGGGGGGTGAACGGGTGAGTGAACGGGGGGGGTGAACGGGGGGGTGAACGGGGGGTGAACGGGTGAGTGAACGGGGGGTGAACGGGCGAGTGAACGGGGGAGTGAACGGGTGAGTGAACAGGTGTGCACTGCTCCAGCCGTTACCCAGAGTCCCTCTGGTCTGTTTCCCCCAGCAGGGGGTTTCAGGTCCTGATTTTAATGTGATCTGCGTTCAGACCGGCAGCAGGAATCTGATTCCGAGCTGATCCAGATTGGTGCGGAGCTGATCCAGATTGGTGCTGAGCTGATCCAGATTGGTGCGGAGCTGATCCAGATTAGTGCGGAGCTGATCCAGATTGGTGCTGAGCTGATCCAGATTGGTGCGGAGCTGATCCAGATTGGTGCGGAGCTGTTCGGTAGTCTGAACAGAAACTGAGAGTTTTGCCAGACGGACTGAATCCAGTTCTGGGATGTAGTTTCTAATCTCGGTGTGAACGGCTCCAGACACT
Source organism: Antennarius striatus (assembly GCF_040054535.1). Classification (NCBI taxonomy): domain Eukaryota; kingdom Metazoa; phylum Chordata; class Actinopteri; order Lophiiformes; family Antennariidae; genus Antennarius; species Antennarius striatus. The sequence goes on along the minus strand of NC_090790.1, from coordinate 1,258,704 downwards.
CCGATGAGTTCTGGCTGTCAGTGACATCACCCTACACAACGCCAGAAGCAACGCAGCCCGACGTCGTTGCTACGGCGACCTGTCAGCTGTGCTGATGATGTGGCCCAGGCTGAACAGACCAACCTCCCCTCTGGGGGGCCCAGTGCTGTAGAGACTGTTAGGGGTTCAGCACTGGACGTAACTGTATGAACAAACTGAACGCTCTGAGAGCCTGGTGCACAGACTAGGACTAGGACTAGGATTAGGTTAGAACTAGGACTAGGACTAGGATTAGAACTAGGACTAGGACTAGGACTAGTGAGGCTGTCCACTGACACAAACAGAACTGGATCAATGTGTTCCTGTCACTCAAGGCAAGTTCAGTAAATACTGAGCAGACTGTAAAACAGAGTCATGTGATTCCGTACTCGCATGCTATTGGCTGACAGCATCTGTGTGTCAGACTGACGCTTCCTTTAACACTACAGCCTATCAGAGTGTTCTAGAGGTAGTAGTGTGGGGGGGTCACATACAGACAGGTGTTTAATATCAGTGTGGGGGGGTCACATACAGACAGGTGTTTAATATCCGTGTGGGGGGGTCACATACAGATAGGTGTTTAATATCAGTGTGGGGGGGTCACATACAGACAGGTGTTTAATATCAGTGTGGGGGGGTCACATACAGATAGATGTTTAATATCAGTGTGGGGGGGTCACATACAGACAGGTGTTTAATATCAGTGTGGGGGGGTCACATACAGACAGGTGTTTAATATCAGTGTGGGGGGGTCACATACAGATAGATGTTTAATATCAGTGTGGGGGGGTCACATACAGATGGGTGTTTAGTATCCGTGTGGGGGGGTCACATACAGATAGGTGTTTAGAATCCGTGTGGGGGGGTCACAAACGGTCAGATGACCGTAGTAGACGTGTCCCTGGTGAACCTGAAGGTGACCTTACAGCGGACGTGTTCCTCAGAAACACCTCCCTGTGACCTCCTGCAGGTGGAGCAGCAGAGGGCGGAGCAGCCAGCAGAGCCGCTGGGCGTGTCCCAGGGCGGGGTCGCCCCCCAGGAGGAGGAGCTGCTGGAGCAGCTGGGCGTGTCCCAGCACGGGGTCGCCCCCCAGGAGGAGGAGCTGCTGGAGAACGTGCTGGAGAACACACACCTACAGAAATCAATGGAGAAGATGCTGGAGGAGTCTGAGTCCAACAGGTGAAGAGAACCACTGCTGGGGGGTTCTTCTGTCTGGTGGGGTTCTTCTTCTCTCTGGTGGGGTTCTTCTTCTGTCTGGTGGGGTTCTTCTTCTCTCTGGTGGGGTTCTTCTGTCTGGTGGGGTTCTCCTCTCTGGTGGGGTTCTCCTCTCTGGTGGGGTTCTTCTTCTCTCTGGTGGGGTTCTTCTCTCTGGTGGGGTTCTTCTTCTCTCTGGTGGGGTTCTTCTTCTCTCTGGTGGGGTTCTTCTCTCTGGTGGGGTTCTTCTTCTCTCTGGTGGGGTTCTTCTTCTCTCTGGTGGGGTTCTTCTCTCTCGTGGGGTTCTACTCTCTTGTGGGGTTCTTCTTCTCTCTGGTGGGGTTCTTCTCTCTGGTGGGGTTCTTCTTCTCTCTGGTGGGGTTCTTCTTCTCTCTGGTGGGGTTCTTCTCTCTGGTGGGGTTCTTCTCTCTGGTGGGGTTCTCCTCTCTGGTGGGGTTCTTCTCTCTGGTGGGGTTCTTCTCTCTGGTGGGGTTCTTCTTCTCTCTGGTGGGGTTCTTCTTCTCTCTGGTGGGGTTCTTCTCTCTGGTGGGGTTCTTCTTCTCTCTGGTGGGGTTCTTCTTCTCTCTCGCGGGGTTCTTCTCTCTCGTGGGGTTCTTCTCTCTGGTGGGGTTCTTCTTCTCTCTGGTGGGGTTCTTCTTCTCTCTGGTGGGGTTCTTCTTCTCTCTGGTGGGGTTCTTCTTCTCTCTGGTGGGGTTCTTCTTCTCTCTGGTGGGGTTCGTCTTCTCTCTGGTGGGGTTCTTCTTCTCTCTGGTGGGGTTCTTCTTCTCTCTGGTGGGGTTCTTCTCTCTGGTGGGGTTCTTCTTCTCTCTGGTGGGGTTCTTCTCTCTGGTGGGGTTCTTCTTCTCTCTGGTGGGGTTCTTCTTCTCTCTGGTGGGGTTCTTCTCTCTGGTGGGGTTCTTCTCTCTCGTGGGGTTCTTCTCTCTGGTGGGGTTCTTCTTCTCACTGGTGGGGTTCTTCTTCTCTCTTGTGGGGTTCTTCTTCTCACTGGTGGCGTTCTTCTTCTCTCTGGTGGGGTTCTTCTCTCTGGTGGGGTTCTTCTTCTCTCTTGTGGGGTTCTTCTTCTCTCTGGTGGGGTTCTTCTTCTCTCTGGTGGGGTTCTTCTTCTCTCTGGTGGGGTTCTTCTTCTCTCTGGTTGGGTTCTTCTTCTCTCTGGTGGGGTTCTTCTTCTCTCTGGTGGGGTTCTTCTTCTCTCTGGTGGGGTTCTTCTCTCTTGTGGGGTTCTTCTTCTCTCTGGTGGGGTTCTTCTCTCTGGTGGGGTTCTTCTCTCTGGTGGGGTTCTTCTTCTCACTGGTGGGGTTCTTCTTCTCTCTGGTGGGGTTCTTCTTCTCTCTGGTGGGGTTCTTCTTCTCTCTGGTGGGGTTCTTCTTCTCTCTGGTGGGGTTCTTCTTCTCTCTGGTGGGGTTCTTCTTCTCTCTGGTGGGGTTCTTCTCACATCTGCTCCTGTTCTGTGCAGGTCAGACCAGGACCTGGTCCACCCAGACAGAGATGCTCTCCTCCAGAAGCTGCTGGAGGCGGAGGACGATGGGAGGGCAGCTGCTCTCGGGGTGTCGTCCCTCAGAGACTCTGTGTCCAAACTGTGTGGAGTGGGGGGGCGCGTGAGTGTCAGCGCAGTGTGTGTCGTCAGCTCCAGCCTGCTCCAGGAAGCCTGATGTGTGTGTGTGTGTGTGTGTGTGTGTGTGTGTGTGTGTGTGTGTGTGTGTGTCTGCTGCAGCGGCTGTCTGGCTCCGCCTCTTCAGTCTGGGCCAATCAGGAGGAGCTGCTGCACAAACTGGAGACGTTTGAGAACACAAACCGAAGCCTGAGACACCTCCTGAGAGTGCAGCAGGTAGTGTGTGTGTGTGTGTGTGTGTGTGTGTGTGTGTGTGTGTGTGTGTGTGTGTGTGTGTGTGTGTGTCCTGTGTGTGTGTGTGTGTGTGTGTGTGTGTGTGTGTGTGTGTGTGTGTCCTGTGTGTGTGTGTGTGTGTGTGTGTGTGTGTGTCCTGTGTGTGTGTGTGTGTGTGTGTGTGTCCTGTGTGTGTGTGTGTGTGTGTGTGTGTCTGTGTGTCTGTGTGTCTGTGTGTGTGTGTCTTTGTGTGTGTGTCTTTGTGTGTGTGTGTCTTTGTGTGTGTGTGTCTTTGTGTGTGTGTGTGTGTCTGTGTGTGTGTGTGTGTGTGTGTGTGTGTCCTGTGTGTGTGTGTGTGTGTGTGTGTGTGTGTGTCCTGTGTGTGTGTGTGTGTGTGTGTGTGTGTGTGTGTGTGTGTGTGTGTGTGTGTCCTGTGTGTGTGTGTGTGTGTGTGTGTGTGTGTGTGTGTGTGTCCTGTGTGTGTGTGTGTGTGTGTGTGTCCTGTGTGTGTGTGTGTGTGTGTGTCTGTGTGTCTGTGTGTGTGTGTCTTTGTGTGTGTGTCTTTGTGTGTGTGTGTGTGTCTTTGTGTGTGTGTGTCTTTGTGTGTGTGTGTGTGTCTGTGTGTGTGTGTGTGTGTGTGTGTCTTTGTGTGTGTGTGTCTTTGTGTGTGTCTGTGTGTCTGTGTGTGTGTGTCTTTGTGTGTGTGTGTGTGTGTGTGTGTGTGTGTGTGTGTGTGTGTGTGTGTGTGTGTGTGTGTGTGTGTGTACTGACGGTGTCTGACAGGTGGACCCCGGGGGGCCGTCGGAGCAGAAACAGGTGTTCCTCAGCAGACTGTCAGACACAGAAGCAGAAAATGCTGTGAGTTCATTCAAAGCCTCTCAGATCAGCTTCATGTTAATGAAATCATTCATTCATTCATCAGGCTGACGTTCAGACGTTCACCTGGCATGTATTCCAGCTGTCGCGTCAGAGTGGAGACTCACACACACTCACACACACTGAGTCATTAACTTGGCAAACAATCATGACATCCACTGACTGAACCCGAGTCAAATGTTTTCTCCTGAAGTACACGGAGGTGAATGTCTGCTCTAACCGTGTAAATACTCCTCATGAATGGTTTGAAGTCACGGGATGAAACGTGTTGTGTGTTCTTTCAATCTTTTCTTTGCAGCATCTTGTGGTGAAACTTCAAGAGAAAGAGAAAGAGATGGTGCAGCTGTCCAAGCTTCTAGATGCTGAGAAGGTACCGAGCTCCTCTGTCCTGATGCTTCTACACGTTACTGAGGCCTTTAACCCTTTATATCTGACAGTCACAGCAGAATCAATGGCCCATCTGTGTTGCTCTGGCATGCAGGATAACTCCAGAAGCACAGCCGGTTTGTCCAAAAGCCTGACGTCCACCAGAGCTCGCCTACAAGGACAGCTCCGCTGCAGAGAGGCAGAGAACAACCGTCTCACCGTGCAGATCAAGGTCTGTCTACCGCAACCTGTGTGTCTGGTCACCAACAGGGAAACATCTGCAGTCTTTGGTTTCCCATTGGCCCAGAACCTGGAGCGGGCTGCCAGTCAGCAGAAGGTGGAGATGGAGCACCTGACGGAGCAACTGGGGCGGCTGAAGGGGCAGATCGGCGTCGATCGAGAGGCTCTGAAGCGAGCCACTCGAGCCCAGAAACGTCGAGCCGAGCTCAGTGAAGGCACCGCAGGCCAGCTGAGGGCACAGCTGCTGGACATGGTGGGCCTACACACACACACACACACACACACACACACACACACACACACACACACACACACACACACACACACACCTCATTGGGTACTGTCACTACTCTGAATCACCGTGGCCATATGAACACTCGTTCAGTTCTTTTTGCCTTCAGTTCACCTTCAGAGGCTTTGTGTCCTTCATCACACTGGAGCTGTTTCTGGACCAGCCTCTGTTTCTGGACCAGCCTCTGTTTCTGGATCAGACTGTTTCTGGATCAGACTCTGTTTCTGGATCAGACTCTGTTTCTGGATCAGACTCTGTTTCTGGATCAGACTCTGTTTCTGGATCAGACTCTGTTTCTGGATCAGCCTCTGTTTCTGGACCAGCCTCTGTTTCTGGACCAGCGTCTGTTTCTGGACCAGGGTCTAGAACAGACTCCAAACACGCCTCTGTGCTTGTCCTCCCCAGGAGAGGCAGGTGGCCGACGCTTTGTCAGCGTCTGACAGCTGGCAGAGTCGACATCTTCAGGAAGTGAAAGACAAGAATACGCTGGCAGCTGAAGTGTCTGTGCTGAACAGGTAGGTGGAGCACTGGAGGGCTTCTGAGGGCCCCTGGGGGCTCCTGAGAGCTGGATGTCACAGGGGGGAAATCTGCTGGCCCTTTTCCAGTCCAGGGAGGGTCTAGTTGTGTGTGAGGAGGACAGACTGCCCCCAACCGTCACACAGTCAGGTTGTACGGGTGACAACAGCAGGAACAGCCCCGATCAACACCAGATAGGATGAGCTGTTAGCTGGGTTGATGGTCCAGACTCAGATTCTGGAGTAACAGTTGAACAGTGTGTGTTGAGAGGGGGGGGGCACTGACACCACCACACAGACATCAGTGTTTCTAACTGCTATAATGACAACACTGGTCATAATAATGATATTTGATCAGTAATCAGCAGCACTGGGCAGCAGCCAGGTTCTCAGCAGTAGATCTGCCCCCTGTCACCCTGATGCCCCACCAGTAGATCTGCTCCCTGTCACCCCGATGCCCCACCAGTAGATCTGCTCCCTGTCACCCCGATGCCCCACCAGTAGGTCTGCTCCCTGTCACCCCGATGCCCCACCAGTAGGTCTGCTCCCTGTCACCCCGATGCCCCACCAGTAGGTCTGCTCCCTGTCACCCCGATGCCCCACCAGTAGCATGACTTAGCAGGAACCAAGGCAGTCAGAGACTGGAACATTTGACAGTAGTACCTGACAGTACTACTGTCAGGTACTACTGTCAGGGTACCTGACAGTAGTACCTGACAGGGTACCTGACAGTACTATCACTAATCAGGTACTGCTGTCAGGGTACCTGACAGCAGTACCTGATTAGTGATAGCTTTGCCCTTTCAGGGTAGGTCATAGCTATGTACTCTGACCATAGATTAAAACTAGTGCGTATGCAGATCAAAGCACTTGCTTTGATCTATGGTCTTACTCACACTGGCCTTCTCCCTCATCTTTCTATCTTATCCGGTTCCTGAGTGTACAGAAGTTTAAATTTGACCTTGACCTAGTTTTCTCAAGGTCACGGTCATCATCTCATCTTCATCCCTCTCCTGCCTGAGTCGTGTGCTTTTCGTTTCATCGTTCTACCTGAACGGTTGTGGAGACGTTTGGTGGACCAATGGACGGACACACCAACACTGACGTTACAATCCATCACCACGTTGAAGCAGGATGTAATGAGGCAGGAATATGTAGAGGAGGAGCCAAGAGCCTGGTGCATCATGGGAAGTCACCCAGCAGTCTGAGCTTTTATCATAGTTTGGCAGCATCACAACCTTCATTCCAAGCCTCCATATCAGCTTTGAGAGACTCTTAACCTTCTGCAGACATGCCTGGCAGCTGTCTTATCCACTGAGCAATCTGATTGGTGCAGAGTTTGTAATGATGCCAAATGAAACCAAACAGTTCATCAGCCGGTGAGAAGTCAGTGTTGGTTTTGTTTGAGCGGATGAGTGACCCCTGACCTGCTGCGTGTTGCGTGATGTGATGCAGCAGCGTTGCAGAGCTGACAGAGCAGCTGCAGAGTTCAGAGGAGAAGAGCCGCGTGGAGAGGGAAGACCTGCTGGCCCGTCTGCAAGGACTGACCACCGAGAGCACCGCCGCCAAACTGGAGAACCAGTCTGTCAAGGTGGGCCATCAGTCTGCGAAGGGTTAACCAGAAGGACCCTCCTCCCCAGCTTTCACTCCACTAGACTTGGCCTATCTGACATGAGAAGGACCAACTGTCTGAGGATTTAATCACATGGTCTTCTGTCAGGCTGCAGCGTCCACGCTGGAGGAGAAGCTGGCCTCGTCTCGGTCTGAGCTCCAGCAGGTCCGAGCCTCCATCCAGCAGTATGAGAGCCTGGTGAGCAGCTACAAGACCCAGGTGTGTGAGCTAGAGGCAGACCTGAGCCAGTGTAGGGTCGTGTTCACAGGGACTGACGCCACTTCTTCTCTCTGTTAACCAACGCTGCACAGGTAGAGAACACCCGGGCCGAGGCGGACGAGTACTGCTCTCAGCTGGCTGAGGCGCAGCGGGAGGCCCAGGCCGCCCGGGGGGGGCTGGAGCGTGAGGTGGAGGAGGTACGCAGAGAGCTGCTCACCCAGCTGGCAGAGCTGGAGCCTCTGCCTGAAGCCTTACGCCGCTCTGAGCTCCAGCTGCAGGACCTTCAGCACAGGGAGCGCCGCCAGGAGAGACGCAGCGCTGAGCTGAGCACCACCCTGAATGACCTTCAGATGAAGGTCACACACTGGTCACACACCAGTTTGACATTGATAGCCATACAATGAAGTTATGGGAGAGAGTAGTGGAAGCTAGCCTAAGGGCAGAAGTGAACATTTGTGAGCAGCAGTATGGTTTCATGCCAAAACAGAGTACTACAGATGCAGTATTTGCTTTGAGGATGTTGATAGAGAAGTACAGAGAAGGCCAGAGGGAGCTGCATTGTGTTTTTGTAGATCTGGAGAAAGCTGATGACAGGGTGTCCAGAGAGGAACTGTGGTATTGTATGAGGAAGTCTGGAGTGGCAGAGAAGTATGTTAGAGCGGTGCAGGACATGTATGAGGACTGTAAGACAGTGGTGAGGTGTGTGTAGGTGTGACAGAGGAGGTCAAGGTGGAGGTGGGACTGCATCAGGGATCAGCTCTGAGCCCCTTCTTGTTGCTATGGTGATGGACAGGCTGACAGACGAGGTCAGACAGGAATCAACAGGGACTATGATGTTTGCAGATGACATTGTGATCTGTAGTGAGAGCAGGGAACAGATCATGATTAGTTTCAATAATTAAACATCTGCTTGTGAACATGTCCAGGTTGCCTCATGAGAAACTTGTCTTGTAGATGGAGACCCAGGGCTTTCAGATGGATCTCCTGAGGCAGAAGAACAATGTGCTGCTATCAGAGAACCGACAGCTCCAGCAGCGAGTGGACAGTTTGGAAAGGTTGCTGTTTCCTTGACTATCATTGATGCTTCCACACGTCATCCCTTCCCCCAGTGTTCCCTTCCCCGTTCCAGACGCTGTAGTTACTGTTCAGAGGACCATCACAAGTGTGTTCACCCTGGTACGCCTGGTAGACACGTGTACAGTCTATAGTAGATGTCTCCAGTGTATTCAGGGCATGTTTGGCTCCTTGTTGCTCATTACAAACAACATGATGTCCTTAGCAAGGTGATCATTGCCTGCAGATTGGGCATTTCAGGTCATAGGCGTCATTAATTTACTAGTCCTGATGTAAATATGTGTGTGCCCATCATGTATTTGACTTCAGACTTGTCGTGTTGTGGTGTTGCAGAAAGCTGGAGGAGACGGGCAGTCAGAACAGCGATCTGCTGACAGTTATTTCCAAACGGGAAGAAACCATCCACAGCAATCAGCTGTGCCTTGAGGAGAAGACGAGGGAGTGTTCCCTGCTGAGCAGGAAGCTGGAGGAGGCTCTGGATGATGCTCGCCAGAAGGTCTGCCTTCACTTCAATCGCCCCTTGGGGACAAATAAAGTTTATTGAATTGAATTGAACTGACAGCTGCTGGGAGATGCTGGTCACACGGAGGAAACGTCTCAAATGTTTGAGTTTTGCAGTCAGGCTGACTTCAGAGCGACTGAGGGTGGATCACCAGCATGCACCAGTGCTGACGTGTCACGTGTTTGTCTAGATATCAGAGACCAGGGAACGTGCTGCTTCCAAAGAACGCTCCACCCAGTCCAGAATCCTAGAGCTGGAGAACCAGCTCAGCAGGACCATCTCAGAGATCCACCAGCTGCAGCGCAGCAGTGAGGAGGTAAGAGTCTCCACCTGAGTCCACCTGAGTCCCTGAGGTCCACAGGTAGCAGCTGTCATTAAGTCCAGGTTGGATTTCTTGCTGGTCAGGTGGAGCGCCGGTTCCATGGCCGCTTGCAGGACATGAAGGATCGTCTGGAGCAGTCGGACAGCACCAACCGGAGCCTCCAGAACTACGTCCAGTTCCTCAAGGCCTCCTATAGCAACGTGTTTGGGGAGGCGGCCCTCAGCAGCTCGCTGCGTGTCCCCTCACCAGTCTGATGGAGGCGTCCAGCAGCTTCCAGGACGGCGCTGTGGGTTCAGACTGTTACTGTTTCATGTGGTGAGGAACTGGAAGCCAACAAGAAGATCATGTGGTCAGTTATCCAGCTGTTCGTTTTAAAACACTGTTTTGGTTGTTATCTTGTTATCCTGTCAGACCTGTTCATGTGTTTAGAACTGAATTTTTACGTAATAAAAAGTGTCACTGAATATTTGAGAAGCTAATATTATATTAAGTTATTCGTGGTGTTAAAGGTCTTTACGAGCAGTTCCACCACCAAGGATTTGACAACTCAGAGTCACTTTAAACAAACTCACTGATTCATGATTTCACCAACATCTTATTTTCCACCATAATTTGCAAATAAATTCTTTAAAAATCAATGTGATTTTCTGGGTTTTTTTTCTCATTCTGTCTCTCATACTTCAGGTGCACCTATGATGACAATTACAGGTCTGTCTAATCTTCTTAAGGAGGAGAACTTACACAATTGGTGACTGACTAGATACTTTTTTCCCCACTGTACATCCCGCTTCAAAGAGGTGATGTTTTTCAATTGTCAGCGTTCGTCCGTTTGTCCACCAAATATCTGCACCACCGTTGCAGAAAGAAGGATGAAACTAAAGCACATGACTCAGGCAGCACAGGGGATGAAGATGAGATGATGACCTTGACCTTGAGAAAACTAGGTCAAAGTCAAATTTCAACTTTTGTACACTCAGGAACCAGATAAGATAGAAAGACAAGGCCAGTGTAAGACCATAGGTCAAAGATAATGCTTTTATCTACCTTTGCTTTGATTTACCCTGATCTATGGATGTAGGTCAGGGTAAAATTTTGAATTAAGGGGTGTCACGGGATGTTGCAGTCTCTGACTGCATTGGTTCTAGTTATTTTATGAAACCCTTCATGCCACAAACGGCATGTCACACATCTGGACAGTTTTTAAGTGATTAAGGTTGTCTGAAAAACAGAAAAAAAATAGCAGCATAAATGACAGGATCTCACTGAATTTTAAAAGTAAATACAAATAAACCAAAAGGAGGCTAAAAGTTAACAGGAAGTTGGCACATACATCATCATCATCAAGCACGTCACCATTCCTACTCCACCGGTTTGATTTTCATGCACTAGTGCCAACCTGCCCCCCCCTCCACTGTCCTTGATGACCACCGGCTGTAGAGGGGGGGTGTCTGCTGGACGTCCAGCACCATCTCCGTTGTCTCAGACGTTCAGCTGGAGCTCCTCCATCAGCATCACTCCACCAACCCATCACCTCTCCTGTCTCACCCCCCACCACCATCACGTGTCTGCGTGTGGCGTGTCTGAGTTATACCGGAAGTCCTTGTGTAGGGTTAAGAGAAGGGGGGTCTTCTGTGGCGCCCCCTGCTGCTGGTTGCCACAGATGACAAGCAGTCCCTCATACAACACACTGGGGTCTGTCTGTCAGGTAGTTGGTGATCCAGCTCACTATTTTCTGTCTGTCTGTCTGCCTGTCTGCCTGTATCTGTCTCACTCTTTGACTGTCTGCCTGTCTCTCGCTCTGTCTGTCTATCAAATCATTTAAGGCTGGGGACATTGAGTCAGAGTGGACCGTGTTCTCCACCTCCATTGTGGAAGCGGCTGCTCAGAGCTGTGGTTGCGAGGTCTCTGGTGCCTGTCATGGCAGTAACCCCCGGACCCGGTGGTGGACACAGGAAGTAAGGGATGCTGTCAAGCTGAAGGAGTCCTATCAAGTCTTGTTGAGTTGTGGGACTCTGGAGGCAGCTGACAGGTACAGGCAGGCCAGGTGTACTGCAGTTTGAGTTCATGGAGGCCATGGAGGAGGAATATCGCTCAGCCTCAAAGAAATTCTGGCAAACCATTCAGCGCCTCAGGAGGGGGAAGCGGTGCAGCCAACACTGTTAACAGTAGAGGAGGAGAGCTGCTGACCTCGACTGGGGATGTTGTCGGGAGGTGGAAAGAACACTTTGAAGATCTCCCCAATCCCACTGCCATGTCTGACACAGAGGAAGCAGAGGCTGAGGTCTCAGAGGTGGACTCGTCCATCACCAGAGCTGAAGTCACCGAGGTGGTCACCAAACTCCTGGGATGCAAAGCACCGGGGGTGGATGGGATTCACCCTGAGTACCTCAAGTCTCTGGATGTGCAGGGACTGTCATGGTTGACACGTCTCTAACATCACATGGCAGTCAGGGACAGTACCTCTGGATTGGCAGACCGGGGCAGTGGTCCCTCTTTTCAAAAAGGGGGACCAGAGGGTGTGTTCCAACTATAGGGGGGTCACACTCCTCAGCCTCCCGGGGAAAGTCTATCCCAGGGTACTGGAGAGGAGGATTAGACCGATAGTCGAACCAGATTCAGGAGGAACAATGTGGTTTTGGTCCCGGTCGTGGATCACTGGACCAGCTCTACACTCTCCATCGAGTGCTGGGGGGTTCATGGGAGTTTACCCAACCAGTCCACATGTGTTTTGTGGATCTGGAGAAGGCATTCGACCGCATCCCTCGTGTTTTCTTGAGGGGAGTGCTTCAGGAGTCTGGGGTCCGGGGCCCTTTGCTGAGGGCTGTCCGGTCCCTGTATGACCGAAGCCAGAGCTTGGTTCACATCACCGGCAGTAAGTCAGACCTGTTCCAGGTGCATGTTGGACTCCAGCAGGGCTGCCCTCTATCACCGGTTCTGTTCATAATCTTTATGGACAGAATTTTCTAGGTGCAGCCAGGATCCGGAGGGAGGTCCGGTTTGGGGACCAAAGGATTTCATCTCTGCTATTTGCAGACGATGTTGTCCTGTTGGCCTCATCAAACCTGGATCTTCAGCTGCACTGATGACGGTTTGGAGCTGAGTGACGTGAGTGGGATGAGGATCAGCATCTCTAAATCCGAGGCCAGGGTTCTGGACAGAAAAGGGTGGTGTGCCCTCTTCAGGTCGGTGGAGAGTCTTTGCCCCAAGTGGAGGAGTTTAAGTATCTTGAGGTCTTGTTCACGAGTGAGGGAAGGATGGAACGTGAGACTGACAGACGGATCGGTGCAGCTTCTGCAGTGATGCAGTCGCTGTAGGTCTGTGGTGGTGAAGAAGGAGCTGAGTCGTAGGACGAAGCTCTGGATTTATGGTCAATCTACGTTCCTACTCTCACCTATGGTCAGGAGCTTTGGGTCATGACCCAAAGGACAAGATCCTGGGTACTAGCGGATGAAATGAGTTTCCTCCGTACAGTGGGGGGGGGGGGGCGCACCCTTAGAGCTAGGGTGAGGAGCTCAGTCACCAGGGAGGAGCTCGGAGTAGAGCTGCTGCTCCTCCGCCTCAAGCGGAGCCAGCTGAGGTGGCTCTGGAATCCGGATGCCTCCTGGACGCCTCCCTGGGGAGGTGTTCCGGGCATGTCCTACCAGGAGGAGACCTGGAGGAAGACCTAGGACACGCTGGAGGGACTATGTCTCTTGGCTGGCCTGGGAACGCCTCGGGATCTCCCCGGAGGAGCTGGGGGAGGTGTCTGGGGAGAGGGAAGTATGGGCATCCCTCCTGAGACTGTTGCCCCCATGACCCGGCCCCGGATAAGCGGGTGAAGATGGATGGATGATGAATATTGACATACAGGTAAAACTGGACTAATTCTCCTTTAAAAGTGATTTGTTTCACACAGATCAACAGAGGGGTCAAACTCATTTTCACTGGGGGCCACGTCAGCATAATAGTTGTCCTCAAAGGGCAAGATGTAACTAATAAATGTAACTAAATGTAACTCAGTGTAATGTAACTAAATGTAATGTAACTAAATGTAACTCAGTGTAATGTAACTAAATGTAACTACTCCTTAATGTAACTAATAATGTAACTAAATGTAACTCAGTGTAATGTAACTAAATGTAACTACTCCTTAATGTAACTAATAAATGTAACTAAATGTAACTCGGTGTAATGTTACTAAATGTAACTACTCCTTAATGTAACTAATAAATGTAACTAAATGTAACTCAGTGTAATGTAACTAAATGTAACTACTCCTTAATGTAACTAATAAATGTAACTGAATGTAACTCAGTGTAATGTAACTAAATGTAACTACTCCTTAATGTAACTAATAAATGTAACTAAATGTAACTCAGTGTAATGTAACTAAATGTAACTACTCCTTAATGTAACTAATAAATGTAACTAAATGTAACTCAGTGTAATGTAACTAAATGTAACTACTCCTTAATGTAACTAATAAATGTAACTAAATGTAACTCAGTGTAATGTAACTAAATGTAACTACTCCTTAATGTAACTAATAAATGTAACTAAATGTAACTCAGTGTAATGTAACTAAATGTAACTACTCCTTAATGTAACTAATAAATGTAACTAAATGTAACTCAGTGTAATGTAACTAAATGTAACTACTCCTTAATGTAACTAATAAATGTAACTAAATGTAACTCAGTGTAATGTAACTAAATGTAACTACTCCTTAATGTAACTAATAAATGTAACTAAATGTAACTCAGTGTAATGTAACTAAATGTAACTACTCCTTCATGTTAAATAACTGAATTTCTGACTGATTCCAGTTCCAAACATTACAGTTAGACAGAAAAAACATGTTTGTTTGTTTCTCTGTTCTAACATAAATCCTTTTCATTTATCAGGTTATTAAACCCACAGAACTCCATCAATCAAGGATCAAACTATCGATCAATAAAGAAAAATAACATCAGACACAAGTTAGGACATTAACTTTGTTCACTACGTTTAGTCAGAGTTAAGATGGGCTGAACTACTGCATTGTGGGAAATGTAACTTTGCTCAAAGCAAACTTTTGACCTATTTATTTTTAGACACTCTAACCTTTTATGCTCTTGTGGGCCACATAGAATGATGTGGAGGGCCACATTTGGCCCCCGGGCCTTGAGGTTGATACATGTTTTAATGCATGGAACTATTTACTTTGACCCAGGAATTTCCATTGACACCCTGAACGCTAACAGTGCCGGTGGCAGACGTTCTGGACCCAGGCCACGTCTGATCCTGTATGGAATTCATATTTGGCGAGGTTTTCTAAGCCGGATGCCCTTCCTGCCACAGCCCCCTGCATTTATCAGGCTTGGGACTGGCCTACAGTTAACACCAGCTTGTTTTACCCAAGATGGAATTTAAACACTGTAGAGAAACATTTATAAATGCAATATAGACATTCAACAACCTAAAATATGTCTGAACCTTCATCCATTAGTTCATCTTCAGCTAAATAAATGTTGATCTAAAAAGCAAGTTCTCAAATCTACTGCTATAAACTCGTTCTGCGAGTTAATAGAAAATAATCTGAGCACAAAGTCAGTCATATGAAGAGACTGGATGTTTTACATGTTTATGTTTTTCTTAAATTAGCTATTAAGATGAGTTGCAAATAACAATGGATCAGTCACTTCCTGCTACCTTAATATAGCAAATAAAAAGACATTCTCCCAGCATCTCCACGAGTTTGTTAAACCATGTGGTATAAGAAGTCTTCCTACCTGGGTGATGTGATGGATGTTTAGTAGCTCACATAAAATAAAATAGTTCATATATTCCTGGAGCTAAGTAGCTTCCTTGTGTTCCTTGGCGTACAATTCATACCCGAGTCCAATGGACTGCTTGGACTCATTTGTTTTTCATCTGCTTTAGTTTGGAATCAGAAAATAGCCCTGAAATCATGTTTTGTCATGTTGTCAAACCTTCATGACCTCGTCACAGCAGTGTGTGAAGTTTAGGCTCATCTTAACATGATCTGTTGAACTTCACACGGTACAGTGGAATAGCAGATTCATATCGTCAGTGTTACTCATGTAATCATTGTCTGGGATAAATATCCAGAATATTGAGGAATTATATTTGAAAATGTACAACTGAGAGATCCCTTGATAAACCAGTGTGTAACATGATGAGTGAGTGTGTGTGTGGTGAGTTCATGTGGGTGTCAGCTGATAGAGGCTGCTGCACACAACAGCAGTAGTCATGGTGACACGGTGTAAGCTGTGTAACACTGTTCACAGTTGATCAGATTCTGAAGCTCTAGACCACAAGTTATCAAACTCTTTTTCACCGAGGGCTACATCAGCTTAACGGCTGTCCCCAAAGGGCCAGATGTAACTAATAAATGTAACTAATGTAACTCAGTGTAATGTAACTAAATGTAACTACTCCTTAATGTAACTAATAAATGTAACTAAATGTAACTCAGTGTAATGTAACTAAATGTAACTACTCCTTAATGTAACTAATAAATGTAACTAAATGTAACTCAGTGTAATGTAACTAAATGTAACTACTCCTTAATGTAACTAATAAATGTAACTAAATGTAACTCAGTGTAATGTAACTAAATGTAACTACTCCTTAATGTAACTAATAAATGTAACTAAATGTAACTCAGTGTAATGTAACTAAATGTAACTACTCCTTAATGTAACTAATAAATGTAACTAAATGTAACTCAGTGTAATGTAACTAAATGTAACTACTCCTTAATGTAACTAATAAATGTAACTAAATGTAACTCAATGTAATGTAAAAATAAATGTAACTACTCCTTAATGTAACTAATAAATGTAACTAAATGTAACTCAATGTAATGTAAAAATAAATGTAACTACTCCTTAACTCTGAATTTATTACTTATTCAAGTTACAAACATTACAGTTACACATAAAAACATGTTTGTTTCTCTGTTCTAACATGCAGTAATTCCTTTTAATTTGTCAGGTTATTAAACCCACAGAACTCCATCAATCGAGGATCAAACTATCCAAGTGAATAAGAAAAATAAAGACATTAAGTTTATTTTTTGTCAAAGTTAAAATAGGCTTTATCACTGCATTGTGGGAAATGTGGTTTTGGTCAAAGCACACTTTTGACCTATTTATTTTTGGACACTGACCTTTTTTGTACTTGCAGGCCACATAAATGATGTAGCTGTTGAATGCGTATAGGCTACAGTTCATACTGAGTGTGATCGATCCTGGACCTGATATCATCATTAAACTGATTGAAAACAGCCAACCGGCGCTAATGACACAGTGTTAAAGTGTTACCGGACAGTCAGAGCGGTCACGTCCTTCTAAAACAGATGCTTCCATTGTTAAACATGTATTTGTAAAGCATGGAGTAACGGTTCGAGCTGGAAGAGGTTCGTGTACCTTCGGAACTTCTCGGGTGTTTCCGTGAGGCTGCATCAAACTACGTCATCGCTGGCCGGAAAGAGAACAACAGCCATCACCGAACGACGCCTCTTCTTTCTCCGCCGAGCCGCTTCAACAGCTTCAGTTTCGCTGCTTCAACGAAAGACGAAAGGTATGAAACACGATTCATCTGAACCAGTAGACATTTATGACACAACCACTGCAGACAGGAAACTGTTTGCTATCTGCCTCTTTATCTTTTAACCCATTTTATTATCCGTTGCTGCTTCATTTAGATCCCCACTACGGTGAGGGTGTGACCCACCTTTAGCCGCTGCTGATTGGCTAGTGCTTGTCGCCTTACTTATTGTGATTGGTCGGGTTTAGCAATAAGGGCTCGTGGTTGGCTGCGGTGACAGGAGGGCGGGTTCTGGCGTCGTCTTAGTAGGATTTGTGAATTGTCCTGGCCGTTATGAGCTTGCTCGTTTTAGCCGTTTTAAACGTTATTTTTGTTAAAGTGCTTTTGCATTCATGCAGACTAAACAGACAGTAATTAATGACGGGCTGGAAGCTGGCGGAGGATTATTTTACGTATGTTCTGAATGCTAACATTAGCCGCCCTCCCGGACTTTTCGTCGTCGCCGGGCTTCCGGCGTTGCTTCCTACATTAATCAGTGTTTAAAGCTGTTTTTAAATCATTTATCCACGTTAACTCTCCGTTGTGAGGGCGCTGCTTCGTGAAACCATCTTTAAAACGATCTGAGATGCTAACGGTTATGCTAGCTCCCGACAGGACTGAACGGAGACAGAACCGTTTTCCTCCAGACTGATCACTGATCGATAATCCTGATTGGTGCACCGGATCAGGTTTATTCTGGGTTTACAACACAGTAATGAATAAATGTCTACATTCGATTTGACATGGGGGTGGGGGGTGCAGCTGTCAGTCATGACGTCACCACCATGGAGTCAGGCTGTCCCGATGACCGGAAGGGCCGCACCAACACGAAGTCACGTGTCATACAGTCTCATGTCACGTGGTGCAGGAAGTGGACCAGAGACAGGATGGCCTGAACCTCTGGAGGCCACCGGATTGGTTTAAACGGCTTTGGAGTTCAAAGAAGCGTTCATCCCTCCTGTCACAGAACCCCCCCATCCCTAAAATTATGGGATGGGGTCACCATGGTAACCGCGGGTATGGTGTTTTAGTGGCGTTCCAGTTCTTCACCTTTCTCACAAACACATGTGAGGTGCAGGAGTCAAACTGATGACGACATGACCTGTAATCCCAATCTGTAGGACTCCATGAACATGTTTTTATACTGTGTGTTAGTGTGTTTCATGGGCCAAACAGTGACGGATATGACTCGACAAAATGGTACACAACTCTGTTGTGTGTTTGCTGCCAGCTGCTTGATGAATGGTACTGACCCCTCCGTCACCTCCACACACAACAGAATGAGGGCTTTCTGCTGCAGTTCTTACTAAAAATGTAAATGTGATACAGAAACACTAGAGCCTGAACACACACCTCCAGGGCAGATCATTTTATAGATTGTATTATTGTACAAAAACTAACGATCTCATGATGACCCTCATCATATGAATCCTCAGCCATGAAAACCTGTTGTAGATACAGGGAATGATGTTAAATCATTATTATGTTGATAGTTACTGGGTTCACACAGTCTTCTCCTGAAGGGCGTTTTCTGGGGTTCATCTAGTTCAACTATTCTTTAAGTTGTCAACATTTAATCGACCAAAATGTTTGAAAAGAGAGAGAACAATCGATGCTTTTTGTGGATCCACAGCAAACTAATGTCACTGAGCTGAATGGGACGTGGCCCAGATAGAAAATAGAGTGTGTTTGTCTCCAGAGCTGCTGGTTTGAGTGGAGTCTGTGGATCCATCAGGCTGTTCACCGCTCTGAGACGGCCGTTAGGCTCCGGCTGTTTCCGTCTCAGATGTTCTCTATTGATCGCATCGACTCCATAATGCTCCCTGTGAAAGCATCCTGAGCTGCCCCCTCAGTGCTAATTGGCTCTTCCTGGTTGTGTGATCAATGTGTCCCACAGATAAACAGCATGTCCACATTCACTAAACCCAAACTCAAGGTAACGTCTGTGTGTCCTCCTGTGTGTGTGCGTGTGTGTGTGTGTGTGTGTGTGTGTGTGTGTGTGTGTGTCCTCCTGTGTGTCCTCCTGTGTGTGTTGTGGAAGTGAAGTGTGTTTTGCTGAGTTAGGGTTGAGGTGAGGCTGGGGGGGGTGGGGGCGGAGCAGAGACGCATGGGCTGGGCCGTGTGGGTGCTGTTCCATTCAGCAGAGTCACTGCGGGTGCAATGCGTCTGCTGCCCGTGCTGGAGGGGTTAGCTCCTTCAGCTGAGTCAGACCTGTGAGGGTTGCTCCTCAGACGGGACGCTGGACCACACACTCTCCTGATGTAACCATCGGATCACCATAGCGACCAGAAAAGCTGAGGATCCATGAACATTAAATGTGTGTATGGTTTGGGTTTTGCATGCTTTCTGCCATCGCATCAAATTATCAGCTTAGATTTTAGACTTTGAATGTCAGGAATATTTCATTGGTGGTTCTGACCTGCATGTGTTTGTGTTTGTAGCCTCGTTTTGTTCTGAGCTGGGAGGGGCTCTAATCCATGATTAATCCTGTCACTCAGTGTGGACAAAAACACACCAGTTGTGTATCGCTGCATGTCCTGGTGTGATGTTTGTCTGCATCAGCGCTTCTCAAACAGTGGGGCGCGAAGCCGGGGGGGCGCTCGTGACCCTGGCGAACATTTTTTTAACGTAGTAGAATAAAGTGTAATTCTACATCCACTCCAGTAGTTGGCAGTGTGTGAGGGAGTCTTAGCTGGAGGAGCTCTGAAGAAGCGTCTGTAGTGCTGGGCCTCACTGTGACTACAGACCGGTGTCTCTAAACGTGTTTACTGTGTCTAAACATGTTTACTGTGTCTAAACGTGTTTACTGTGTCTAAACGTGTTTACTGTGTCTAAACATGTTTACTGTGTCTAAACGTGTTTACTGTGTCTAAACGTGTTTACTGTGTCTAAACATGTTTACTGTGTCTAAACGTGTTTACTGTGTCTAAACGTGTTTACTGTGTCTAAACATGTTTACTGTGTCTAAACGTGTTTACTGTGTCTAAACGTGTTTACTGTGTCTAAACGTGTTTACTGTATCTAAACGTGTTTACTGTGTCTAAACGTGTTTACTGTGTCTAAACGTGTTTACTGTATCTAAACGTGTTTACTGTGTCTAAACGTGTTTACTGTATCTAAACGTGTTTACTGTGTCTAAACGTGTTTACTGTGTCTAAACGTGTTTACTGTATCTAAACGTGTTTACTGTGTCTAAACGTGTTTACTGTGTCTAAACGTGTTTACTGTATCTAAACGTGTTTACTGTGTCTAAACGTGTTTACTGTATCTAAACGTGTTTACTGTGTCTAAACGTGTTTACTGTGTCTAAACATGCTGCAGGACAGCATGAAGCCTCATAAAGTAATTAGTTACTTAAAGACATTACACCCCAATCAGCCGATCAATCAGCTGATCAATCAGCTGATCAGCTGGAGTTTATTCAGTCAAACCTGCTGAATGTCACCAACAGTCATCCTGTTTGTGAATCTACTGCAGTAAACCAGAGAGCTGTCAGCATCACATAAGGTGTGGTACCAAACTGCTTAGTGACCCCCCCCCCCATAGCAGAGGAGCTGAAACATTGGACCCCCCCCCCATAGCAGAGGAGCTGAGACGTTGATCAGGAGCTGAGAGTTCATTTTCATGCTTGAAACCTGGCTTTGAACAGCTAGGACTGCCTGAACTCATTGTAGACATTAATCCTGATTCATTAATCCTGATTTATTAATCCTGATTTATTAATCCTGATTCATTAATCCTGATTTATTAATCCTGACTTCCTCTGTTTGATAAAAAAAAGAAAAAATCAGCACAAATTGTTTTATTTTTTTCTGTTTTGTAGGCTAAAGTGTTTTAAATATTGTGCTCCTCAGTTAATGCTTAACTGAATTTGAATTGATTATTGATTTTATTTAATTTTATTTTTTAGTATCAAATGATGCAGTAAATTGGTCAAAAGTGTTTTACAGTTTAAACAACTTTTTTTTTTTTATTTCAGGCAAATTGATGCACTTAAAATATTTTGTGCTGCCGATTAAAAAATAATTTTAATAAAATTATTCTTTATAATAAGTTAAAACTATATATTTTGTTTTTTGTTTTCTTTAATGCTAATAAGAATACAATATTACCCAGAGGTGTACTTATAACAAATTTATAGACAATTCATATTATTTAAAGTCGCGGCAGAGAGTGGGGTGGGGCGCAATTTTATTTTCCTTGCGTGGGGGGCACAACAGAAAATAACTGAGAAGCGCTGCTCTGCATGGAGTGATGGAGTGATTCCTTTCTTTTTATCTCATGTAACATGTTGGTGAACCTGTATCATGTTAAAGGTTTGACACTAGTCAGTCCTTCAGAAAGCAGCTGGATGAATATCCATTAGCGTTGGTGCTTGCTAGTTGTTACCCCACCAGGGGCAGGAGCCTCCATCAGCCTCTGGACCAGAACCTGGGGGGGGGGGGGGCGCTGGCCTCAGTGGTTGTGTTTTGTGTTCTTTTATCCTGTTTGTAGAAATTCATGTTTCACCTTTAGGTAGTTACTGCATTTGATTTCCAAATGTGTGAAACTAAATTGTTGCTTCCTAAGGCTGCTGAAAACCCCCGTTCATATTTTGAACTTTGGATGAAGTGACTCCTGCAGGTGTTTTCACCGCTGCTGGGGGGGCAGGATGATGATAACAGTGATGATTTGAAGGCTCACCACCACGTCATTCACATCAACGTGTTTCTGTTACTCGCTGTGAAAACAGGCCTGTCTAATAATATGAGAGTCCAGTTTCCTCCCATGATGCACCAGTCTGACCCCTATTTAAAACAGAATTGAGATTATCCTGTCACTGACTCAAATAATCTGATCAGAATATTTATAACCCCCACCCTTGTTCTACAGTGTTCGTAGAGGAGTTTGTCAGTCATAGCAGTGACTCTGAATTTGCCTGTAAAAGTGTAGACCTGGACTTTGGAAGGGTGATGACACTCGGTCACATGTTGGGTAGTTATGGGTTCCCACCCAGCAGTGCATTCCAACAGGGAGGGGCAGGAAGGCGTCCTGCTGTGACGGCTCTGAGCTGGTCTGGGTGTTTGCAGAGAGCACAACGCCCCTCATTGGCAGGAGTTGGATGACGAGATGGAAAACGACCTTATCTACTGATGGGGGTGGGGGTGGGGTGCTATCAGCAGCAGCAGGACTGTAGGTGGGAGGGCTGAAGAGCTGTCATTGGCCCCGACCAGATGCATTCAGACCAATAAACAGCAGTCCAGTCGGCTTTACTTACAGAGGGTGTAACTTATTGGATGTGACGTCCTAAGACACAGTTTAGGTCAGTCCAGTCTAAACGCGGTTCACACCAGATGAGGGTGGGGGGCGTCACAGGAACACAGGGGGCACTGTTCTCTGTCCTGGTTGCTGTCTCATAAGGAAACTCTTGTGATCCAGACTCATGGGGGGTCAGCTGACCAACACCTGAGGTCATTTGTAGAATGATTAGTGCAAAGGTAGTTGAGGAAATAGCCCATTAAAATCCAATGTGTCCTAAAGCTGTGTACCGGTTTACAACATCTTACCCATGAAGGACCCCTGCGCTGGTCCTTCATGGGTAAACTCTGTCAGCGAGGAAGCCTTCAGGAAGCCTCAGTAACGCTGTCGTGATCAGTTGAAGGTGTCCACACACAAGTCCCTCCCCAACATGTTTCTGCTGCTCTCAGTGTGGGGTTTTACCCGTTTGTAACCATGGACACAGTGTCGTCCAGTTGGAGGGATGACTGGAGATCCAACCATCAGTGACGACTCCACGTCCCTGGACAGGAATGCCAGTAGTTGTTGTTGTAAATGTGCTGCGTGAGGCACCTGGTGGTGTGTTGTGTGTCACACTTGGTGCTTGTGGAATGTGGGCATGCTAATCACAGTCACACTGCAGCAGGGATACACCCCCAGTGTAAGGCTGTGTGGACTCTCCATTGTGGTGGGGCAGTGTCAGCAGGGCTGACTCCTTCAGTGTGTTCTAGCTACACACACACACACACAAACACACACACACACACACGTTCAGTCTGAGTTGTCATTGGTCACTGGTTGCTGACTCGCTGCTTTTCTCACCCATCTGTAAACTATTGTTGAATGGATCGTAGTGTTGTAGTCCTGTAGGGTGTGTTACTGACAGCTGGTCTGCTGTCCGTGTGTGTTTAATGACACTCCTTCCCCGTACCACCAGTGACAGTTAGTCATTCTGTGAGGGTAGGAAGATCCGCCCCTGGTTACACCCCAGGGGCTGATGTAATGTCAGTGTTCGTGTGTCTGTTAATCCACCAAATATCTTCACAACCGTTCAGATAGAAAGATGAAACTAAAAGCACATGACTCAGGCAGCAGAGGACATGAAAATGAGATGATGACCTTGAGAAAACTAGGTCAAGGTCAAATCTCAACTTTTGTACACTCAGGAACCAGATAAGATAGAAAGACGAGGGAGAAGGCCAGTGTGAGTAAGACCATAGATCAAAGTGTAGTACCTGACTAGTCTATGCACTAGTCAGGTACTACTTTCAGGGTACCCTGAAAGCAGTACCCTGAACGTGCCCCAAATTGAGCCGCTTGCTCAAGGGCGCCTCGGCAGTGGCTGGGAGGTGAGCTGACACCTCATCCGGTGATAACCTGGCGGGAGGGGGATTCAATCCACCGATGGCTGGGGCGATCTATCTACGAGACTACTGCTCTGCTGCTGAGCCACTGCCGCCCACCACCCTGGTTCTAGATTGAACCCACATCTGTTCAGCAGCTTTTGGTGCCACGTCTTTGTAGAATGGGTTCAGGTCTCAGGGCTGATCCGTCATCAGTATTACAGTATGGAGGTCTCTGTCCATGGCCCATGTAGCCAGATGGGGAAGGGTTGATCCTCTGAGGGGCTTCCAGTGGACTCAGCATTGCTGTGTGCTGGTGGTGTGTCTGGGGGGCCGGGGGTGCCTCCAGAGACCAGAGCGTCTGCTGTGGCTCCGGTTGGAAAGCCCTGCGGCGGACTCCGCTAATCCTCCCATTGAGTGAACCTGGGGATCAGGAGGCCGTCTGATGTCTGTCCATCAGTCCAGTCTGGCTGTGTCAGCATCAACAGAAGCCCCCACCCATCTACAGTTACACCATCAGCTACCCTGCCTCTGGGGCTGACCTCAGGGCATCAAGTACATCTCATCTTCATCCACACTATCCTGAGTCGGGTCAGGGGGGGCAGCAGCCTCAACAGACAACCCCAGAGCTCCCTTTCCCACGGCCACCAGCTCTGACTGGGATCCCAGGCCAGTGTGGAGATTGTGTTTTCACTGGTGGTCCTGGAGTAACGAGGGGTCACATTAGAGAAGTCAGGTTAACTATCAGTCCCGTCTGGGTCAGGTTCACTGATGTAGCTGAAGCCCATTCTGTGTCTATAACCGGTGTAAATGAAGGCTTTGAGCTGAGCAGTGTCCCCTGAGGCCCCACCCACCGGCCCCGGGGCCAGAAGCACAGCAGAGCAGCTGACTGCTGACATACCATTGTGTCATCAAGCCTGGTTACTGTTCACATACGTGTGGAATGTCAGCCCCCACCCCTCTTTGGCATTCTACAGTGTCAGCTGCTGGCCCCCTGGCCCCTCGGCTGGAGACAGGATGGGGGGGTTGGTGTTCATGTTCCCCCTCAGTTCCAAGACACATTTCTGTGTGCAGACGTTGAGGATCCAGGAGGCAGGTCAAACATCATGTTCTCATGGCTGTCCTGTCAGCAGATGTGTCAGCCCAGATGTCCCATAATCCACATAGAGCTGATTCTCTGCACACAGTGTGTCACGTCCTTCACATGAACAGTGTCCTTGTGTGTTTCCAGAAAATGGACACATCAGGAGCCAAGGTGCTGGAGACGGCTGAAGACATCCAGGAGCGCCGGCAGCAGGTGCTGGACCGCTACCGGCGCTTCAAGGAGCTGTCCATCATGCGCCGGCAGAAGCTGGAGGACTCCTACAGCTTCCAGTTTTTCCGCCGTGACGCTGACGAGCTGGAGAAGTGGATCCAGGAGAAGCTGCAGATCGCCTCTGATGAGAACTACAAGGACCCCACCAACCTGCAGGTGTCCTGTGTGTTCTGTGTAGGGGGAACACCCCCGTGTGGGTCTGCTGCCAACCAGTTCTCTGCTCGGTGAACCCTGATAGTTTGTCATGCTGTTTGTACACGTATGTCTACCTCTGCCTGTCGTGTCTAACAGGGAAAGCTCCAGAAACACCAGGCCTTTGAGGCGGAGGTTCAGGCCAACGCTGGAGCCATCATCAAACTGGACGACACTGGGAACCTCATGATCAGCGAGGGCCACTTCGCCTCTGAGACCATCCGGGTAAGTCCTGAAACAGTCACGCCTGCTTCATTAGGCTTCCTGTCAGCTGTTAATCAGTGTGTCTGGTCCAGTCCTACACGCCCTACCGGACTCAGCAGAGACCCATAGTTACCTGTGTCAATATGGATGAGTACATTCAAGTAGGTGGGGCTGCTGTGTGCTTCTCCTGCGTGGTGTGAACGTCCTTCCAGGTCTTCTGTCTTCAGGAAATGGGCTGGTTCCATTCCTCTGGTCAGCTGGTGAAGGAGTGCTGCTTGTTTCTGAGAGTCTCAAACACCTGAAGCTTCAGGGTCCACGTCTTTGTTTGTGACCCAGAACCTGGTCTCTGCTCTAACCGCTGACTCCTTCCCGTCCTGGTCAGACTCGTCTGGAGGAGCTCCACCGCCTGTGGGACCTCCTCCTGCTGAAGACCAAGGAGAAGGGGATGCGTCTCCTGCAGGCCCAGAAGCTGGTCCAGTACCTGAGGGAGTGTGAAGACGCCATGGACTGGATCAGTGACAAGGTCAGGTGTTTCCAAACAGCAGAAATTAGTTGTTTAAAAGATATTATCACTGAATTGAGCATGAATGAATGAGTGTTGTGTTCAGGTTAATGTTTTCTGCTTTCTCCTAGTAGAAATGAGTAAAAACTCTCCATCTGTTGCTTTAATATAAAGTTGTCCTCAGTTTCAAGGATCAATCTTTGACGTTAGAACGGTATCATTTCATCTGGATGAAGAAAAAACATTAGGTTGATTTTTTTCATGTAGTTTGTCTTACCAGAGTAATGAGCAGTTTAAGGCAGTTACAGAAACAAATGGTGCTCGTTCTCACGTGTCAGTACTTTGATCTGCCCCCCCCAGGAGGCGATGGCCACCTCCGAGGAGCTGGGTCAGGACCTGGAGCACGTGGAGCTCCTGCAGAAGAAGTTCGAGGAGTTCCAGACGGACCTGGCGGCTCACGAGGAGCGTGTGAACGAGGTGAACCAGCTGGCGGCCCGCCTGGTGCAGGAGGAGCACCCCGAGAACCAGCTGATCGTCCTCAAGCAGGACGAGGTGAACGCCGCCTGGCAGCGCCTGAAGGGGCTGGCCCAGCAGAGGCAGGGCCGGCTGTTCGGGGCCGCCGAGGTGCAGCGCTTCAACCGGTGGGTGTCCCCCCCTGCCCCGTGTTCCTGTCGGATGTTACTATCTGAACAGGGTCTGATGGACTGGTGTTTGATCCCATCAGGGATGTGGACGAGACCATCAGCTGGATCAAGGAGAAGGAGCAGCTCATGGCCTCGGACGACTTCGGGCGTGACCTGGCCAGCGTCCAGGCGCTGCTCCGGAAACACGAGGGTCTGGAGAGAGACCTGGCTGCTCTGGAGGACAAGGCAGGAACACGTTGACACGCACAGGTCACCAGTGAAGGGACGCTCTCTGACGTCTCCCTTCTGATGCGAGCAGGTCAACACGCTGGGCGGCGACGCAGAGCGCCTCCAGCAGACACACCCCCAGAACGCCTCCCAGATCCACCTGAAGAAAGACGAGCTGGTCACCAACTGGGAACAGATCCGCACGCTGGCCGCCGAGCGCCACGCCCACCTCAACGACTCCTACCGGTGAACCGCCACGCCCCTTCTGTTCTCTGATAGGTTCACATGTAATATCTGTGGGATCCTGTTTGGGATCCATCAAGTACCTCCAGCAGGTCATCAGTCATCACCAGGATGCTGTCTGTCCGTCTGTACAGACGAAAAACTACGTTTTTACAGACAGACAGACAGACAGACAGACAGACAGATGGATATATAGGTAATAGATGGATAGATAGATAGATAGATAGATAGATAGATAGATAGATAGATAGATAGATAGATAGATAGATAGATAGATAGATAGATAGATAGATAGATAGATAGATAATGTAGAAGGCTTTAGCAGATCTACTCTGTTCACGTCTACATACACCCCTGCTCACTGCTGCCGTCAGGCTGCAGCGCTTCACGGCTGACTTCAGGGACCTGACCAGCTGGGTGACTGAGATGAAAGCCCTGATCAACGCAGACGAACTGGCCAATGACGTGGCAGGAGCCGAGGCGCTGCTGGACCGCCATCAGGAGCACAAGGTAAGAACCGTCCATGAGACGGGTCACGATGAAGACCGTGTGTTTAAACGTGTTAAATGAAGACTGTGTGTTTAAACGTGTTGAATGAAGACTGTGTGTTTAAACGTGTTGAATGAAGACCGTGTGTTTAAACATGTTAAATGAAGACCGTGTGTTTAAACGTGTTGAATGAAGACCGTGTGTTTAAACGTGTTGAATGAAGACCGTGTGTTTAATCGTGTTGAATGAAGACCGTGTGTTTAAAGTGTTGAATGAAGACCGTGTGTTTAAACGTGTTAAATGAAGACCGTGTGTTTAAACGTGTTGAATGAAGACCGTGTGTTTAAACGTGTTAAATGAAGACCGTGTGTTGACACGTGTTGAATGAAGACTGTGTTTAAATGTGTTGAATGAAGAACGTGTGTTTAAACGTGTTAAATGAAGACTGTGTTTAAACGTGTTAAATGAAGACCGTGTGTTTAAACGTGTTAAATGAAGACCGTGTCTTTAAACGTGTTAAATGAAGACCGTGTGTATAAACGTGTTAAATGAAAACTGTGTTTAAACATGTTAAATGAAGACCGTGTGTTTAAACGTGTTAAATGAAGACCGTGTGTTTAAACGTGTTAAATGAAGACCGTGTGTTTAAACGTGTTAAATGAAGACCGTGTGTATAAACGTGTTAAATGAAGACTGTGTGTTTAAACGTGTTGAATGAAGACTGTGTGTTTAAACGTGTTGAATGAAGACCGTGTGTTTAAACATGTTAAATGAAGACCGTGTGTTTAAACGTGTTGAATGAAGACCGTGTGTTTAAACGTGTTGAATGAAGACCGTGTGTTTAAACGTGTTGAATGAAGACCGTGTGTTTAAACGTGTTAAATGAAGACCGTGTGTTTAATCGTGTTGAATGAAGACTGTGTTTAAACGTGTTGAATGAAGACCGTGTGTTTAAACGTGTTAAATGAAGACCGTGTGTTTAAACGTGTTAAATGAAGACCGTGTGTTTAAACGTGTTGAATGAAGACTGTGTTTAAACGTGTTGAATGAAGACCGCGTGTTTAAACATGTTAAATGAAGACCGTGTGTTTAAACGTGTTGAATGAAGACCGTGTGTTTAAACATGTTGAATGAAGACCGTGTGTTTAAACGTGTTAAATGAAGACTGTGTGTTTAAACGTGTTGAATGAAGACTGTGTTTAAACGTGTTGAATGAAGACCGTGTGTTTAAACATGTTAAATGAAGACCGTGTGTTTAAACGTGTTGAATGAAGACCGTGTGTTTAAACGTGTTGAATGAAGACCGTGTGTTTAAACGTGTTAAATGAAGACCGTGTGTTTAAACGTGTTGAATGAAGACTGTGTTTAAACGTGTTGAATGAAGACCGTGTGTTTAAACGTGTTAAATGAAGACCGTGTGTTTAAACGTGTTAAATGAAGACCGTGTGTTTAAACGTGTTAAATGAAGACCGTGTGTTTAAACGTGTTAAATGAAGACCGTGTGTTTAAACGTGTTGAATGAAGACTGTGTTTAAACGTGTTGAATGAAGACCGCGTGTTTAAACATGTTAAATGAAGACCGTGTGTTTAAACGTGTTGAATGAAGACCGTGTGTTTAAACATGTTGAATGAAGACCGTGTGTTTAAACGTGTTGAATGAAGACCGTGTGTTTAAACGTGTTGAATGAAGACCGTGTGTTTAAACGTGTTGAATGAAGACCGTGTGTTTAAACGTGTTGAATGAAGACCGTGTGTTTAAACGTGTTGAATGAAGACCGTGTGTTTAAACGTGTTGAATGAAGACCGTGTGTTTAAACATGTTGAATGAAGACTGTGTTTAAACGTGTTGAATGAAGAACGTGTGTTTAAACGTGTTAAATGAAGACAGTGTGTTTAAACGTGTTAAATGAAGACCTTGTGTTTAAACGTGTTAAATGAAGACCGTGTGTTTAAACGTGTTGAATGAAAACCGTGTGTTTAAACGTGTTGAATGAAGACCGTGTGTTTAAACGTGTTGAATGAAGACCGTGTGTTTAATGTGTTAAATGAAGACCGTGTGTTTAAACGTGTTGAATGAAGACCGTGTGTTTAAACGTGTTAAATGAAGACTGTGTGTTTAAACGTGTTAAATGAAGACCGTGTGTTTAAACGTGTTGAATGAAGACCGTGTGTTTAAACGTGTTAAATGAAGACCGTGTGTTTAAACGTGTTGAATGAAGACCGTGTGTTTAAACGTGTTGAATGAAGACCGTGTGTTTAAACGTGTTGAATGAAGACCGTGTGTTTAAACGTGTTGAATGAAGACCGTGTGTTTAAACGTGTTAAATGAAGACCGTGTGTTTAATCGTGTTAAATGAAGACCGTGTGTTTAAACGTGTTGAATGAAGACCGTGTGTTTAAACGTGTTGAATGAAGACCGTGTGTTTAAACGTGTTGAATGAAGACCGTGTGTTTAAACGTGTTAAATGAAGACCGTGTGTTTAAACGTGTTAAATGAAGACCGTGTGTTTAAACGTGTTGAATGAAGACAGTGTGTTTAAACGTGTTAAATGAAGACCGTGTGTTTAAACGTGTTGAATGAAGACAGTGTGTTTAAACGTGTTAAATGAAGACCGTGTGTTTAAACGTGTTAAATGAAGACCGTGTGTCCCAGGGGGAGATCGACGCCCATGAGGACAGCTTCCGGGCCACTGATGAAGCCGGTCGGGCTCTGCTCAGCACGGGACACTACGCCTCCGACGAGGTCAAGGAGAAGGTGTGACTCCATTCAGATGGAACTTCCTGTGCTGATGAGTTTTTTCTAGTGACGATCAAACTGCGGTAGGGTTTACATTGATGTGTGTGTGCAGCTGGGGGTCCTGTCTGAGGAGAAGGAGTCTCTGCTGGACCTGTGGGAGGTGCGCCGGCAGCAGTATGAGCAGTGCATGGACCTGCAGCTCTTCTACCGGGACACGGAGCAGGTGGACAACTGGATGAGCAAACAAGAGGTCAGTCACAGGAAGTGACACCCCCACCGTTCAGCAGGACGCTCTTAGCTCCAGTGTGTAGCTGGAGGCGCTATCAGTTGCGTGGTTGTGAACGCTGATCCAGCAGCCAGGAGGGAATTTAAAACCTATCTGGTTCTAAAGTGGAGGAAGCAGGAGCATCAACTGCACCAGGTTAAGAAAACAAACTTGGTTTCCGTGGCAACGAGGCAAGGTGGCTGGGGCTGGAAGACGAGCTGAGGGGTGATGTTATCAGGGAGGGGGGACGTTAACCTGTGTTTGTTCTGCAGGCGTTCCTCCTCAATGAAGACCTCGGGGACTCTCTGGACAGCGTGGAGGCTCTGCTGAAGAAACACGAGGACTTTGAGAAGTCCCTCAGTGCTCAGGAGGAGAAGATCACCGTGAGTTACTCCATCACGTCACAGTAAAGATGGCTGCGTGTTCTTAGTGTGTGTCGTCACGTGTGGGCGTGAGTCTAATCTGTGTTCTGTGTGTCTTCAGGCTCTGGATGAGTTTGCTACCAAACTGATCCAGAATAACCACTACGCCAAAGAGGACGTGGCCACACGCAGAGACGCCGTGAGTCCACCTTTAGCGCCCCTCGCTCCAGATCTAACGCTCTTCAGGAGAACGTTCAGTGTTAAATGTTACAGCCTTTTGTCCAGTTCTCACTAAAGTGTCCTCTCGTGCACGTGTGTAGCTGCTGAACCGACGCAACGCCCTGCACGAGCGCGCTCAGTCGCGCCGCGCCGCTCTGGAGGACTCCTTCCACCTGCAGCAGTTCTTCAGGGACTCTGATGAGCTGAAGAGCTGGATCAACGAGAAGATGAAGACGGCCACAGACGAGGCCTACAAGGTGTGTCCCCTCAGAGGACTGTGTCCCTGTGACACACACACCACCTTTAACCCCCTCCTCCACCACAGGATCCGTCCAACCTGCAGGGTAAGGTGCAGAAGCACCAGGCCTTCGAGGCCGAGCTGTCAGCCAATCAGAGCCGAGTGGACGCCCTGCAGAAGTCTGGCCAGGAGCTGCTGGACGGGAAGCACTACGCCTCCAGGGAGGTGTCCACCCGCATGGAGGACGTCAGCTCCCTGTGGAAGAAGCTGCTGGAGGCCACCGAGATGAAAGGTGACGCAGGGGGGTGGGCCGTCTCTGCTGGGGGGGCAGTGTGAGGCTTCACCTGATGTACCAGTAACACCTGACGTACCAGTAACACCTGACGTACCAGTAACACCTGACGTACCAGTAACACCTGACGTACCAGTAACACCTGACGTACCAGTAACACCTGACGTACCAGTAACACCTGACGTACCAGTAACACCTGACGTACCAGTAACACCTGACGTACCAGTAACACCTGACGTACCAGTAACACCTGACGTACCAGTAACACCTGATGTACCAGGAACACCTGATGTACCAGTAACACCTGACGTACCAGTAACACCTGACGTACCAGTAACACCTGACGTACCAGTAACACCTGACGTACCAGTAACACCTGACGTACCAGTAACACCTGACGTACCAGTAACACCTGACGTACCAGTAACACCTGACGTACCAGTAACACCTGACGTACCAGTAACACCTGACGTACCAGTAACACCTGACGTACCAGTAAAACCTGACGTACCAGTAACACCTGACGTACCAGTAACACCTGACGTACCAGTAACACCTGACGTACCAGTAACACCTGACGTACCAGTAACTCCTGACGTACCAGTAACACCTGACGTACCAGTAACACCTGACGTACCAGTAACACCTGACGTACCAGTAACACCTGACGTACCAGTAACACCTGACGTACCAGTAACACCTGACGTACCAGTAACTCCTGACGTACCAGTAACACCTGACGTACCAGAAACACCTGACGTAATGGATCAGTGTTGTATGAACTCCAGTTCCTGCGGTCACTCATGACGTCACTAACACAACATGTAATCCAGTCCCATGATAATAAATGACTGAACACGGACTCACACAGCAGAACACACTCCAGGTAGAACAATGGGTCCCCCCTCCTAGCCTGCTGGTCCTCTATCTAAGGGGGGTGACCCTCTGTCTGGGGGGTGGCCCTCTGCCTCCCTCTGCTGGTCCTCTGTCTATGAACCACTACATCTGACCTGGATGTAGTTCTTCTGCTCTGGGACGAGTTCTCACACTAGAAGAGGGAGGAGTTACGTTTCCATCACAGAGCTCTTCCTGGGATGATGATAAATGCAATGAAACCCCGTTAGAGTAGGAACACTGCAGTCAACAGTTTGGTGCAGCAAGAGCTTCATGTGTGATGGTGTTCAGTAGAACAGATATTTATCGTTAATGGTGGTGTGGCTGTGGTCTGCAGGGTGTTTCAGGATGGAACCGTAGGATCAGACTCAGTAGAGCTGCTACTGGAAATACCTGTAGTTAGCTGGTAGCCTTTAGCCCAACAGACTCAAATCATCCTGACATCTCCCTGACGTCTCCCTGACGTCTGACTGACGTCTGACTGACGTCTCCCTGACGTCTCCATGACGTCTCCCTGACGTCTCCCTGACGTCTCCATGACGTCTCCCTGACGTCTCCCTGACGTCTCCGTGACGTCTCCGTGACGTCTCCCTGACGTCTCCCTGACGTCTGACTGACGTCTCCCTGACGTCTCCCTGACGTCTCCCTGACGTCTGACTGACGTCTCCCTGACGTCTGACTGACGTCTCCCTGACGTCTGACTGACGTCTCCCTGACGTCTCCCTGACGTCTCCCTGACGTCTCCCTGACGTCTCCCTGACGTCTCCCTGACGTCTGACTGACGTCTCCCTGACGTCTCCCTGACGTCTCCCTGACGTCTGACTGACGTCTCCCTGACGTCTGACTGACGTCTCCCTGACGTCTGACTGACGTCTGACTGACGTCTCCCTGACGTCTGTCTCCAGGCATCAAGCTGCGTGAGGCCAACCAGCAGCAGCAGTTCAACCGTAACGTGGAGGACATCGAGCTGTGGCTCTACGAGGTGGAGGGCCACCTGGCGTCAGACGACTACGGGAAAGACCTGACCAGCGTCCAGAACCTGCAGAAGAAACACGCCCTGCTGGAGGCTGATGTAGCTGCCCACCAGGTGTGTGTGTGTGTGTGTGTGTGTGTGCATCATGGGACCTAAACCAGTTACCGTTTGAACAGGTGTGGATGGAGTCAGTGCTGCTGACACACACCACAGTGGCTTTAAGTGTGCTGTGATCTCCTCAGGACCGTATCGATGGCATCACCATCCAGGCGCGTCAGTTCCAGGAGGCGGGACACTTTGACGCAGACAACATCCGTAAGAAGCAGGAGGCCCTGGTGGTCCGTTACGACGCGCTGCGGGAGCCCATGGCGGCTCGCAAGCAGAAGCTGTCCGACTCGCTGCGGCTCCAGCAGCTGTTCAGAGACGTGGAGGACGAGGAGACCTGGATCCGTGAGAAAGAGCCCATCGCTGCCTCCACCAACAGAGGTACAGAAGACCGTAGAAGGTACCGGAGATCCTCCTGTCAGCGATGGGCTTTAGTTGTTGAAGGTGTCTCTGGGCGTTTTCTCTCAGGAAAAGACCTGATTGGTGTCCAGAACCTGCTGAAGAAGCACCAGGCCCTGCAGGCGGAGATCACCGGTCACGAGCCTCGCATCAAGGCCGTCACCCAGAAGGGAGAGACCATGGTGGAGGAGGGTGAGCACCTCGGTCCTGGCACCACTTCTGTGAGAGTCCAGATGTCTGTTCTGTCTGACACCTTCCTGCTCCCAGGACACTTTGCTGGGGAGGACGTGAAGGCGAAGCTGGGGGACCTGCACGGGCGCTGGGACACCCTGAAGGCCAAGGCGTCCCAGAGGAGGCAGGACCTGGAGGACTCGCTGCAGGCCCAGCAGTACTTCGCAGACGCCAACGAGGCCGAGTCCTGGATGAGGGAGAAGGAGCCCATCGTGGGCAGCACCGACTACGGCAAGGACGAGGACTCTGCTGAGGTGTGTGAGCAGAGCAGAAGGTCTGGTTCCTCCCTCCGTCCTTCATGACGTGACCCACACCTCCTCCATCTCCTCCAGGCTCTGCTGAAGAAGCACGAGGCCCTGATGTCTGACCTGAGCGCCTACGGCAGCAGCATCCAGGCCCTGAAGGAGCAGGCCCAGTCCTGCAGGGTAACGTCTTCTCGTCTCTGTGGGGGGGGACACCACCATCAGACCTCTGATCAGTGACTGTGTTGACCCGACAGCAACAAGTGGCCCCCACTGACGACGAGACGGGGAAGGAGCTGGTCCTGGCTCTGTACGACTACCAGGAGAAGAGTCCCCGTGAGGTCACCATGAAGAAGGGGGACATCCTCACCCTGCTCAACAGCACCAACAAGGTGAGGACAGGCTGAATGTCAGGAGGTGACCCCCACTGACCCCTGACCTCAGCACCACTACCACCTTGCTCCTTCCTGTGTGCAGGACTGGTGGAAGGTGGAGGTGAACGACCGCCAGGGCTTCGTTCCTGCTGCCTACGTGAAGAAGCTGGACCCCACCCAGTCGTCCTCCAGGGAGAACCTGCTGGACGAACACGGCAGCATCGCCCTGCGCCAAGACCAGATAGAGAACCAGTAAGGAATACAGGAAGTGATGTCAGAATGAACGCACTAACTCTCCTTCCTACCAGAGTGGTTTGGTCCTCCTGCCGTTGGGTTTTCCAGTGCTCTACTAACCTCTAACGACCCCCCCACCTGCCTCTTCCTGTCTCTTTCCTGTCTTTAACGACCCGGTCTTGTCTCGCTGCGCGTTGACCCCCCCTCTGAGCAGGCTGGTCACCAAGGAGGCCTGCAGCGTGTCAGTGCGCATGAAGCAGGTGGAGGAGCTGTGAGTAGGAGCCAGCCCCCTTCTTCCTGTTGTGCTCGTGTTCACGTCACCAGCTGTCGTGCACCCCCTCCAGCCCCCACTGCCCCCATGTTGTGAAGCTGAGCTGCTTCACTCTGGTCTTCTATTCAGTACTGGGATAGAAGCACGTCTGTAGACCTTCATCCTGCTCATCCTCCTCATCCCGTCGTCTGGATGTTCAGTCTCTGTCATACCATTGGCTGTTGGCTTCCTCCACACTTCCTGTTTGACAAATGATTAGAAGAACGGACTTAAGTCTTATTTAGGGGTTTATCTCCTTGACCAAACATTGAATAGATCTTGTGGGGGGGTTCGTCTAGGTACGGCACTCTGTTGGAGGTGGGAGAGAAGCGCAAAGACATGTTAGAGAAGAGCTGCAAGAAGTTCATGTTGTTCCGCGAGGCCAACGAGCTCCAGCAGTGGATCAACGAGAAGGAGGGGGCCCTCACCAACGAGGAGGTGGGCTCCGACCTGGAGCAGGTGGAGGTCCTGCAGAAGAAGTTTGATGACTTCCAGAAGGTAGGGCCAACACCAGCCCCCAGACGTCCAACCACGTCACTGGTTTTGTCCCTAGACCTGTGTGTGTGTCTGTGTGTGTGTGTGTGTGTGTGTGTGTGTCTGTCTGTGTGTGTGTGTGTGTGTGTGTCTGTGTGTGTGTCTGTGTGTGTCTGTCTGTGTGTGTGTGTGTGTGTGTGTGTGTGTGTGTGTGTGTGTGTGTGTGTGTGTGTGTGTCTGTGTGTGTGTGTGTGTGTGTGTGTGTCTGTGTGTGTGTGTGTGTGTGTGTGTCTGTGTGTGTGTGTGTGTGTGTGTGTCTGTGTGTGTGTGTGTCTGTGTGTGTGTGTGTGTCTGTGTGTGTGTCTGTGTGTGTGTATGTGTGTGTCTGTGTGTGTGTGTGTGTGTCTGTGTGCGTGTCTGTGTGTGTGTGTGTGTGTGTGTGTGTGTGTGTGTGTGTGTGTGTGTGTGTGTCTGTGTGTGTGTGTGTCTGTGTGTGTGTCTGTGTGTCTGTGTGTGTGTGTGTGTGTCTGTGTGTGTGTGTGTGTGTGTCTGTGTGTGTGTCTGTGTGTGTCTGTCTGTGTGTGTGTGTCTGTGTGTGTGTGTGTGTGTGTGTGTGTGTGTGTGTGTGTGTGTGTGTGTGTGTCTCTGTGTGTGTGTCTGTGTGTGTGTCTGTGTGTGTGTCTGTGTGTGTGTGTGTGTGTGTGTGTGTGTGTGTGTGTGTGTGTGTGTGTGTGTGTCTGTGTGTGTGTCTGTGTGTGTGTGTGTGTGTGTGTGTGTGTGTGTCTGTGTGTGTGTCTGTGTGTGTGTGTCTGTGTGTGTGTGTGTCTGTGTGTGTGTGTGTCTGTGTGTGTGTGTGTCTGTGTGTGTGTCTGTGTGTCTGTGTGTGTGTGTGTGTGTGTGTCTGTGTGTGTGTGTGTCTGTGTGTGTGTCTGTGTGTGTGTGTGTATGTGTGTGTGTCTGTGTGTGTGTATGTGTGTGTCTGTGTGTGTGTGTGTGTGTGTGTCTGTGTGTGTGTGTGTGTGTGTGTCTGTGTGTGTGTGTGTATGTGTGTGTGTCTGTGTGTGTGTATGTGTGTGTCTGTGTGTGTGTGTGTGTGTGTGTCTGTGTGCGTGTCTGTGTGTGTGTATGTGTGTGTGTGTGTGTGTGTGTCTGTGTGTGTGTGTGTGTGTCTGTGTGTGTGTGTGTCTGTGTGTGTGTGTGTCTGTGTGTGTGTGTGTCTGTGTGTGTCTGTGTGTGTGTGTGTGTGTGTGTGTCTGTGTGTGTGTCTGTGTGTGTGTGTGTGTGTGTGTGTCTGTGTGTGTCTGTGTGTGTGTGTGTCTGTGTGTGTCTGTGTGTGTGTGTGTCTGTGTGTGTGTGTGTGTCTGTGTGTGTGTGTGTGTGTCTGTCTGTGTGTGTGTGTGTGTCTGTCTGTGTGTGTGTGTGTGTGTCTGTGTGTGTGTCTGTGTCTGTGTCTGTGTCTGTCTGTGTGTGTGTGTGTGTGTGTCTGTGTCTGTGTCTGTCTGTGTGTGTGTGTGTGTCTGTGTGTGTGTGTTGATGAACTCTTGTTTGTCTCAGGACCTGAAGGCTAACGAGTCTCGTCTGAGGGACATCAATAAGGTGGCGTCTGAGCTGGAGTCTGAAGGTCTGATGGCTGAGGAGGCCCCCATGGTCCAGAGTCAGGTCAGTCCCCCCCCAGCTGTGGGCTGCAGCCCCCCTCCATGCTTTGTGTTTAATGGAGGTTGTGTGTGTGTGTGTTCTCTGCAGCAACAGGAGCTACTGGGTGCTGCTCCTGGAAAGGTACCAGTCCTCACACACACACACACACACACACACACACACACACACACACACACACACACACACACACACACGTTTCCCAGCAGATGTTCTTAGTATTGATCCCTGATTCCCCCCAAACAGGATGAAGCTGATTCCAGAACAGCGTCTCCATGGAAGGTGAGTTGTTAGCTTGATGGAGTGTAGAACACACACACCAGCAGTCAGAGTGGTTACACGGACCGGTGTGTCGGTCTGGACCTGATCCTGGAGCTGTGCACCAGAGGGTTGGGTTGGTTTGACACCAGTGGAGCCAACATGTGATGAGACTCTGGGGGGCCCCCCCTCTGCTGGTGTCTAACAGTCCTCACTGCTGGGGTGTGTGTTGTCCGTCTGTCCCCCCGTCCTCTTCATGTTCTCTCACCTGTGACTACAGAACATACGATTGGCTGTTCAAACCACGGCTAACTTTAATACCATCAAGGTAAGAGCCTCATTGGTAGCTCCTCCCCCAGCGCTGCGTCCTGCATCCTCCCCTTCCTGTTAGTGTCACATGACCCCTCTGGACCCTCGTCTCACCTGTTGTCTGCAGTGTTGTGTGACCCTGCTACCCCCCCCCCCCCAACGCCGTCTGTCCGTGACGCCGCTGTAGCATGAAGTCGTCTGTAGGTCCTCATTTCCCCGTCGTCCTCGTTTGTGATGTTCTTGATACGCATCCTGTCCTGCATCCCATCACACACACACCCATCACACACACACCCATCACACACACACCCATCACACACACACCCATCACACACACACCCATCACACACACACCCATCACACACCCATCACACACACACCCATCACACACACACCCATCACACACACACCCATCACACACCCATCACACACACCCATCACACACACACCCATCACACACCCATCACACACACCCATCACACACACACCCATCACACACCCATCACACACACACCCATCACACACCCATCACACACACCCATCACACACACACCCATCACACACCCATCACACACACCCATCACACACACACCCATCACACACACACCCATCACACACACACCCATCACACACACACCCATCACACACACACCCATCACACACACACCCATCACACACACACCCATCACACACACACCCATCACACACCCATCACACACACACCCATCACACACACCCATCACACACACCCATCACACACACACCCATCACACACACCCATCACACACACCCATCACACACACACCCATCACACACACCCATCACACACACACCCATCACACACACACCCATCACACACACACCCTTCACACACACACACACCCATCACACACCCTTCACACACACACCCATCACACACACACACAACACACACACACCCATCACACACACACAACACACACACACACACCCATCACACACACACACACACCCATCTCACACACACACACACACCCATCACACACACACACACACACACAACACACACCCATCACACACACACAACACACACCCATCACACACACACACCCATCACACACACACACCCATCACACACACACCCATCACACACACACACCCATCACACACACACAACACACACACACACACACCCATCACACACACCCATCACACACACAACACACACACACACAACACACACACACACACACCCATCACACACACACACACACCCATCACACACAAACACACACCCATCACACACACACACACCCATCACACACACATCACACACACACACACACCCATCACACACACACAACACACACCCATCACACACACACAACACACACACACAACACACACCCATCACACACACACCCAACACACACACACACCCATCACACACACACAACACACACCCATCACACACACACAACACACACCCATCACACACAACACACACCCATCACACACACACACACACACACACACACACCTTGTATCCATCATTCCAGTGACAGTGTCTCAGTGTGTCAGCGGTAGAGCGGGTCGTCCAGTAATCGGTTCGATTCCCGCTCCCCCCCAGCCAACTGGAGTGTGAGCTGACAGGGGGGGTGTCAGCTGACCTCCGGAGCACTGAGCAAGGCACCGCCCCCTTTTCTTGTTCATTTGTTTGCTCCACAAAGGGGCTGCCCGCCACTCTACCTCCCTCTGCATGTTTACAGGCCCCCTGTGTGTGTGTGTGTGTGTGTGTGTGTGTGTGTGTGTGTGTGTGTGTGTGTGTGTGTGTGTGTGTGTGTGTGTGTGCTACAGGAGCCCGTACACACTAACATGTATGCAGCATCTGATTGAAGAACTACTAACTAGAGTTTCTCTGAGCGTCCCTCTGGGGATCAGACTAGTCAACAAAGTCCATCAGGTGTGGTGTTAGAGTTGGACCTTCATGGAGATCTGTAGGTTCTCGTGGTTCCTCTGGTGAAATGCTGCGCTGCACACCTGAACACTGAGCCACACACACACCCATGAGCGTCCAGGTGAACGGTGTCGTGCGTTTCCTGCAGGAGCTGAATAACCGCTGGCGCTCCCTGCAGCAGCTGGCTGAGGACAGGAGCAACATGCTGGGCAGCGCCCACGAGGTGCAGCGCTTCCACAGGTAACGTGTCACCTGGACACAGGAGGGGGGTTCTATCACAGGTAGGTGTTTGAGCTGGTCTCAGTACCGCTGATCTTCGTCAGGGACGCTGATGAGACCAAGGAGTGGATCGAGGAGAAGAACCAGGCCCTGAACACGGACAACTACGGCCACGACCTGGCCAGCGTCCAGGCTCTGCAGCGCAAACACGAGGGCTTCGAGAGGGACCTGGCAGCGCTGGGGGACAAGGTCAGCCGGTCTGGGGCAGGAGTAGCGTCTGCCTCTGAGGGGGGGGGCTCTCTGCTCACGTCCTGCCCCCTGTCCAGGTGAACTCCCTGGGGGAGACGGCGGAGCGTCTGATCCAGTCCCACCCGGAGGCGGTGGACGACATCCAGGAGAAGTGCACCGAGCTGAACACGGCCTGGAGCAGCCTGGTGGGGCGCGCCGACCAGCGCAAGGACAAGCTGAGCAACTCCCACGACCTGCAGCGCTTCCTGTCCGACTTCAGGTGAGCTGGGGGGTCTCCGCGGTGTGGGGGGGTGCTGTAGATACGGGTGTTCAGCTCTACCCTGGTGCTCACAGGGACCTGATGTCCTGGATCACGGGCATCCGGGGGCTGGTATCCTCAGAGGAGCTGGCCAGAGACGTGACGGGGGCCGAGGCCCTCCTGGAGAGACACCAGGTACTGGATCATTCCTGGTGGGGTCCACAGGTCCTCAGAGCTCCTGCCACTCATTACGGGGGGGGGGTGTTTCCAGGAGCACCGCACAGAGATCGACGCTCGTGCAGGAACCTTCCAGGCCTTCGAGCAGCTGGGGCAGCAGCTGCTGGTGCGGGGGCACTACGCCGCCCCCGAGATCCAGCAGAAGCTGGAGGTCCTGGACCGGGAGCGCGCCGACCTGGAGAAGGCCTGGGTGCAGCGCCGCATGATGCTGGACCAGTGCCTGGAGCTGCAGGTGTGAGCCGCCGCGGTGGTGGTGGGGGGGCGGGTGTGTGTGGCCCCCGCCTGAACGCCGTGTCCCCTGCAGCTCTTCAACAGGGACTGTGAGCAGGCGGAGAACTGGATGGCGGCGCGGGAGGCCTTCCTGGCCAGCGACGACAAGGGGGACTCGCTGGACAGCGTGGAGGCGCTGATCAAGAAGCACGAGGACTTCGACAAGGCCATCAACGTGCAGGTGGGGGGGGCTCCAGCAGGGGGGGGGCGTTCCAGCGCTGCAGACGGACCATGTGTGTTCTCCACAGGAGGAGAAGATCGCTGCTCTGCAGTCCTTCGCTGACCAGCTGATCGGGGCCGACCACTACGCCAAACCAGAGATCTTCACCCGCCGCAACGAAGTCCTGGACAGGTAGTGGTGATAGTAGTGACACTGTGACCAGGGACGGATGGCAGGGGCCGCGGCCGGCACTCTGGCTGACCACCCCCCTCCTGTCGTGTCCAGGTGGCGCCGGCTGAAGGCCCAGATGATCGAGAAGCGCTCCAAGCTGGGGGAGTCCCAGACGCTGCAGCAGTTCAGCAGAGACGTGGACGAGATCGAGGCCTGGATCAGCGAGAAGCTGCAGACGGCCACCGACGAGTCCTACAAGGACCCCACCAACATCCAGGTAGGGTCCTGTGACAGGAGGACGGGGGCCGTCTGGGTGATGATTGTTAACTCTGGTGTTCACCCCTCAACTCTTCTCTTGTTTCTTGTAGCTGTCCAAGCTGCTGGTGAGTTGTAGTAGTGAGTCTGTTCACTAACAGGTGGTCTGCGTGTGTCCCCGTCCGTAGAACGTGTAGACCCATCAGCGCTGCCCACGCCAGCTTCCTGTTTTCATCCGCCTGTTTGTTCGTTTTCTCCGTTTGTGTTCTCATCAGAGGCTGTTAGCTGCTAGCTGTTAGCTGCTAGCTGTTAGCTGCTAGCTGTTAGCTGCTGGTGTGGCTTCACTTTGTTTTAATTCTCACGGGTTCACCTTCAAACGTGCTTCAGTGTCTGATCCACCAGATCAACTGGTGGGACTGACCGGCCCCCCCGGGGTCAGGGTGGGGTTCACACAGTAGTGACATCACCGGCCCCCCCGGGGTCAGGGTGGGGTTCACACAGTAGTGACATCACCGGCCCCCCCGGGGTCAGGGTGGGGTTCACACAGTAGTGACATCACCGGCCCCCCCGGGGTCAGGGTGGGGTTCACACAGTAGTGACATCACCGGCCCCCCGGGGGTCAGGGTGGGGTTCACACAGTAGTGACATCACCGGCCCCCCGGGGGTCAGGGTGGGGTTCACACAGTAGTGACATCACCGCCCCCCCGGGGTCAGTGTGACTCACCTTCACCTGACGTGTAGAAACACACACACGAAGCAGCTTTGAAGTGACTCTTCATCACGAGGTTTTTGAGTTTGTTTTGTTGCCCCGCCCCCCACACCCCCGCCCTGTGTGTGTGTGTGTGTGTGTGTGTGTGTGTGTGTGTGTCCTGTTCATGCTGTCCTCCAGTCCCAGACATAATTCATGAACTAACACTGACTGTTCGATCACACATCAGTGTCTGTGTGTCAATAATCAATACTGTCAACAATGATAATAATGACTCCTGACGTGAACACGTCCACCCAAACACGCGTGTGGTTCTCATGTTCTGTCCGTGTTCCCTCCTGTGTGTGTGTGTCAGAGTAAGCATCAGAAGCACCAGGCGTTTGAGGCGGAGCTCCACGCTAACGCAGATCGGATCCGAGGCGTCATCGACACGGGAAACGCCCTGATCCAGAGGGGCGCCTGCGCCGGCAGCGAGGACGCCGTCAAGGTAACCCATCCTGTGTGCAGCTGGAGGTCACCGCCCCCCAGCGGTCACACTCTACAGGCCCCGGTCACGTTCAGCTCAGTGCTGATTGGCTGTTGTAGAGAACAAAACATCCAGACACGTGACCTCTGCAGGTCAGCCTGGGCTCATGTCGCCAACCGCTAACTAGTCTCCAGGTTAAACTAGACAACCAATCACAGGTAATGAGTAGACTTTACTAATGTTTGGTTAATACCCGTAAGTTATAAGTTCAAAGTCAACGTCAGCTTTGTTGTGTAGTCTACCGTCTGTGGACGACAGTCCAGATGGACTACAGTCCTCTGTGACCCACGGTCAACAGGCAGGACAACAGGCAGGACAACAGGCAGGACAACAGGCAGGACAACAGGCAGGACAACAGTGGTGGAAAGTTTTTAATACAACAAAATCATACAATAAAATAATATAGTAATTTAATTTAATTTAACAACATAGGCAGTACAACACGGGCAGTACAACAGGCAGTACAACAGGCAGTACAACAGGCAGTACAACAGACAGGACAACAGGCAGGACAACAGGCAGGACAACAGGCAGGACAACAGGCAGGACAACAGGCAGGACAACAGGCAGTACAACAGGCAGTACAACAGACATGCCAACACGGGCAGTACAACAGGCAGTACGACACGGGCAGTACAACACAGGCAGTACGACAGGCAGTACGACAGGCAGTACGACAGGCAGTACGACAGGCAGTACGACAGGCAGTACAACAGGCAGTACAACACGGGCAGTACAACACAGGCAGTACAACAGGCAGTACAACACAGGCAGTACAACACAGGCAGTACAACAGGCAGTACAACACAGGCAGTACAACACAGGCAGTACAACAGGCAGTACAACACAGGCAGTACAACACAGGCAGTACAACAGGCAGTACAACACAGGCAGTACAACAGGCAGTATAACAGGCAGTATGAGACGAAACACAAGGGATGGTTAACATCTCTATACTCTCTAATCTCATAGGGGAAGTGACGTGTGACCAGTCCCTGAGTTGACGGGGGGAGGGAGAGATAAGTAGTCAGGACCTGGGGGGGCGGGGCAGTGTGAGGGTAGAGTTCAAGGCTGTGGCAGGGGGCAGAGCAGGGAGGGAGTTGAGCCTCCCGACCGCCTGGTGACAGAAACTGTCCTTGATCCTGCTGGTTCTGGTCCAGACTCTGGAGTCTCCTACCTGATGGCAGCAGGCTGAAAAGGCTGTGGGGGGGGGGGGATCACCTGCAATGCTGATGGCTCTGGGGGTGAGGGGGCTGTTATAAATGTCTGTGAGTTTACAAGCACTTCCATTTTATTTTTTAATGTCGTACAGAATAAACATCATCTTCCTCTTCTTTCTCGTTGCGGGTCACGGGGGTTGCTACGGACTACTGATATGTTCTTATCCCTATTAATTGTGCGGTAGGTTGGTGCTACGTGTGTAACGGTTTACCGGTGACTTCACCATTCTGATGTTTGTGTCAGACTGAGGTGGAGGAAAACCAGTCAACTACATGTTTACATCTCTTGTATCTTTGTGAATGGGGCGTGACCCCCAGAGCCGTGTGTGAGGCGTAGCTGTGGTGATGCTGCCTGCCCGTCTGTCAGACGTGGGTTTCCTCTTTAACCCTGACCCGCCCCCCCCAGGCCCGCCTTGGCGCTCTGGACGAGCAGTGGCAGTTCCTGGTCAACAAGTCAGCAGAGAAGAGCCAGAAGCTGAAGGAGGCCAACAAGCAGCAGAACTTCAACACGGGCATCAAGGACTTCGACTTCTGGCTGTCTGAGGTGAGGCCCCGCCCTCCTCGTGCCACTCTGGACCGCCTAGCGGTCAGGTGACGGTCTCAGTGTCTGATTGGTTCTCAGGTGGAGGCTCTGCTCGCCTCTGAGGATTATGGGAAAGATCTGGCTTCAGTCAACAACCTCCTGAAGAAACACCAGCTGCTGGAGGCGGACATCTCTGCCCACGAGGTACGCTG
This sequence comes from Antennarius striatus, assembly GCF_040054535.1. NCBI lineage: Eukaryota > Metazoa > Chordata > Actinopteri > Lophiiformes > Antennariidae > Antennarius > Antennarius striatus. The sequence continues at coordinate 1,214,170 of NC_090790.1, read as the reverse complement.
CTCTCCGATTGGCTCAGGTCGGACACACACACACACCCCTCTGACCTCTGACCTCCCTCCTCTGGACAGGACCGTCTGAAGGACCTGAACGGTCAGGCCGACAGCCTGATGACCAGCGACGCCTTCGACACCTCCCAGGTGAAGGACAAACGCGACGCCGTCAACGGACGCTTCGCCAAGATCAAGAGCATGGCCGCCGGGCGCCGCGCCAAGCTCAACGAGTCCCACCGCCTGCACCAGTTCTTCAGGGACCTGGACGACGAGGAGTCCTGGATCAAGTAGGTCCCTCTGGATCACATGTGTGAGGCTGACCGCTGGTGTAGCGCTCACGTCTGTTGGTGCGAGCGCTCACGTCTGCTGGTGCGAGCGCTCACGTCTGTTGGTGCGAGCGCTCACGTCTGTTGGTGCGAGCGCTCACGTCTGTTGGTGCGAGCGCTCACGTCTGTTGGTGCGAGCGCTCACGTCTGTTGGTACGAGCGCTCACGTCTGTTGGTGCGAGCGCTCACGTCTGTTGGTGCGAGCGCTCACGTCTGTTGGTGCGAGCGCTCACGTCTGTTGGTGCGAGCGCTCACGTCTGTTGGTGCGAGCGCTCACGTCTGTTGGTACGAGCGCTCACGTCTGTTGGTACGAGCGCTCACGTCTGTTGGTGCGAGCGCTCACGTCTGTTGGTGCGAGCGCTCACGTCTGCTGGTGCGAGCGCTCACGTCTGCTGGTGCGAGCGCTCACGTCTGCTGGTCCACAGGGAGAAGAAGCTGCTCGTGAGCTCGGAGGACTACGGACGTGACCTGACAGGAGTGCAGAACCTGAGGAAGAAGCACAAGAGGTTGGAAGCTGAGCTGGGAGCACACGAACCCGCCATTCAGGTCAGAGGTCATCTGAGGTGAAGTGTCACTGCAGGCAGGTCAGAGTGTAGCCAGAGGTCCGTCCAGCTACTGGAGCTCAACAAATCCAGGATAGAGTTATCAGGCTTCTCAGAACCCAACAAACACCAGCTGGTGCTCTGTTGATCCTGATGGTGTGTGTGTGTGTGTGTGTGTGTGTGTGTGTGTGTGTGTGTGTGTGTGTGTGTGTGTGTGTGTGTGTTCCAGTCGGTGCTGGACACGGGGAAGAAGCTGTCTGATGACAACACCATCGGTCAGGAGGAGATCCAGCAGCGTCTGGCCCAGTTTGTCCACCACTGGAAGGAGCTGAAGGACTTGTCTGGAGCGAGGTGAGGCTGTGTCCCATCAGCGTGTGAGCCACACACACACTGGTTATTACACGCGTGTGTGTGTGTGTGTGTGTGTGCTCCAGGGGCCAGAGGCTGGAGGAGTCTCTGGAGTACCAGCAGTTTGTGGCGAACGTGGAGGAGGAGGAGGCGTGGATCAATGAGAAGCTGAACCTGGTGGGGTCTGAGGACTATGGAGACACGCTGGCTGCTGTGCAGGTGCTGCCTCCACCCCCCCACACCTGTGTGACGTCACATGTTACTGGAGGATGACACGCGTGTGTTTCCACAGGGGCTGCTGAAGAAGCACGAGGCGTTTGAGACGGACTTCACGGTGCACCGGGACCGCGTCAGCGACGTGTGCTCCAACGGGGACGAGCTCATCAAGAAGGTGCGGTCCGTGGGGAGGGTCTCTGGTGGGCGTGACGCCCGAGCAGCAGCTTCTGAACACACGTGTGTTTGTGCGACAGAACAACCATCACGTGGACAACATCAGCGCCAAGATGGCGGCGCTGCGGGGGAAGGTGTCCGAGCTGGAGAGGGCCGCCGCCCAGAGGAAGGCCAAGCTGGACGAGAACTCGGCCTTCCTGCAGTTCAACTGGAAGGCGGACGTGGTGGAGTCGTGGATCGGTAGGAGCACCGACGTGACCCGTCTGACAGGGGTCCGACCTGGGGGGCCTCGCGTGTTCACCTTGTGTTGTGTCCAGGTGAGAAGGAGAACAGCCTGAAGACGGACGACTACGGCAGAGACCTGTCCTCTGTGCAGACTCTGCTCACCAAGCAGGTACAGCATCCTGCAACACACCTGTCCACCTCAAGGCCCGGGGGCCAAATGTGGCCCTCTACGTCATTTTATGTGGCCCAAGAGAGCAAAAGGAGTCAGTGTCTAACAATAAATAGATCAAAAGTGTGTTTTAACCAAAAACTACATTTCCCACAATGCAGTAGTTCAGCCCATCTTAACTCTGACTAAACGTAGTGAACAAAGTTGATGTCCTAACTTGTGTCTGATGTTATTTTTCTTTATTGATCGATAGTTTGATCCTTGATTGATGGAGTTCTGTGGGTTTAATAACCTGATAAATGAAAAGAATTTATGTTAGAACAGAGAAACAAACAAACATGTTTTTTCTGTCTAACTGTAATGTTTGGAACTAGAATCAGAACCAATGTAGTCAGACTGCAACATCCCGCGACACCCCTGAATTCAAAATTTTACCCTGACTGAAACAGGTGCATTCTATTTGTCATGAGGTTTCATACATGTACACCTAATAAGGTTTAAAGTTATAATGTGACCTTGACCTAGTTTGTAAAGGTCATCATCTCATCTCCATCCCCGTTGCTGCCTGAGTCACGAGCTTTGTTCCAAAGCAGTGACGTATCGTCAGCGTTCGTCCGTCTGTCCACCAAACGTCTCCACAACCGTTCAGACAGAACGAAGAACTAAAGCTCATGACTCAGGCAGCAGAGGGAGGAAGGTGAGATGATGACCCTGAGAAAACTAGGTCAAGGTCAAATTTCAACTTTTGTACACTCAGGAACCGGATATGATAGAAAGATGAGGGGGAAGGCCAGCGTGAGTAAGACCATAGATCAAAGCTAGTGATTTGATCAATGATAGTAGGTCAGAGCACTAGCTTTGATCTTTGACCTATGACAGTAGGTCAGGGTAACATTTGAATTCAGGGGTATCGCAGGATGTTAGTTTGTGTACTCCTGGCCCTTTGATCACACGTGATGCTAATGTGGCCCTCAGTGAAGTTTGGCCCTCCTGTCTCCATCCTCTCTGGACTGCTCTGTCTCCGTTCCTCACGTCTTCTCGTCTGTCTGCAGGAGACGTTTGACGCTGGTCTCCAGGCCTTCCAGCAGGAGGGCATCACCAACATCACCGCTCTGAAGGACCAGCTCCTGGCAGCCAAGCACGTCCAATCAAAAGCCATCGAGGCTCGGCACGCCGCCCTGATCAAGCGCTGGAATCAGCTGCTGTCCAACTCTGCAGCACGCAAGAAGAAGCTTCTGGAGGCTCAAGAGCACTTCAGAAAGGTGGGTTGTGAACCACACACACTCAGGTGAAGGTGGACCTCCCTCCGTCTCTACGGTAACGGCTCATGTCTGCTTTAACCACCGTATCTACTCTCCACGTCTCCAGGTGGAGGACTTGTTCTTGACCTTTGCCAAGAAGGCGTCGGCCTTCAACAGCTGGTTTGAGAACGCAGAGGAGGACCTGACGGACCCGGTCAGGTGCAACTCCCTGGAGGAGATCCGGGCGCTGCGTGAAGCCCACGAGGCCTTCAGGTCCTCGCTGAGCTCCGCTCAGGCCGACTTCAACCAGCTGGCTGAGCTGGACCAGCAGATCAAGAGCTACCAGGTGGCCTCCAACCCCTACACCTGGTTCACCATGGAGGCCCTGGAGGAGACCTGGAGGAACCTGCAGAAGATCATCAAGGTGTCAGACCCGGACAGCCTCCAGTGAGTGTTTCCATCGTCTGGAGGCGTGGCTGAACATCTGCTGTGTCTGTCACCGTGAGCAGGAGCGAGAGCTGGAGCTGCAGAAGGAGCAGAGGAGGCAGGAGGAGAACGACAAGCTGCGTCAGGAGTTCGCCCAGCACGCCAACGCCTTCCACCAGTGGCTGCAGGAGACCAGGTGGGACGAGAACCTCTGACCCCTGGAGGGCTGAGTCATGTAGCTTCATGCTAATCTGTTGTCTCTCTGTCTCCACCGCTCCTCCTGTCTGGGCTGCTCCTCGCCTGTGGACTCCTGTGCTCCTCAGGACGTACCTTCTGGATGGGTTAATATCTCTGTTTCTTGAGCGTGTCTGATCAGTGTGTTGGTGTGTGAGCTGAGGAGGATGAGACTGATGAAGAGCTCTCCTGGTGGCTGTTCAGCTCCTCTGCTCCCTCAGCAGCACCGAGCTGCTGAGGATCTTTCTGGAAGCTCCACGTCTTCCTTTCCCTGTGTGGTAGAGTAGGGCTGACCTGTGACCCCACACCCCCCTGCTGGGGCCTTCAGTCCCCTCCTGCTGTGATAACATTCACAACATCTGAGTCTACTAGAAGGCCCATGAATGGTAATACCATTGATGGTCTCAGCCAATCAGACGTGATCACTGGAAGACCACCAACAAGTTCAAACTGGTTTCAACTTGTTGGTGGAGCTCCCATCCGCTCTGTCCTCAAGCTGGAGACGTGTTCCTGGGTTTGGTCATACCTGACCTTCCATTCTGGGGTCACAGACAGGCACCTCCCCAGGAGGAGCAGCTGGAGGTCTGGGGGGGTTGGAGGCAGAAGAGCTGCTGGTCAGACGTAGAGTCCATGGGGCAGTCCTGAACGTTAGTGTTACCCCATCACCCTCTGGAATGGAGAGCTGACCTCCACCTCCATGAAGTTCTAACAGTCTGCTGCAGCCCCCCCCGTGTGGTTTGGAACCAGGGTGGTGTGTGTGTGTGTGTGTGTGTGTGTGTGTGTGTGTGTGTGTGTGTGTGTGTGTGTGTGTGTGGTGCATTGGGTTAACATCCTGTGCTTCCTAACTGGTGTGTTGGTGTCAGGTCGTGCATGGTGGAAGAGTCTGGAACCCTGGAGTCTCAGCTGGAGGCCACCAAGGTGAGTGTAGTCACACCTGTTAGCTCTGCTCAGGTAGTCACACCTGTTAGCTCTGCTCAGGTAGTCACACCTGTTAGCTCTGCTCAGGTAGTCACACCTGTTAGCTCTGCTCAGGTAGTCACACCTGTTAGCTCTGCTCAGGTAGTCACACCTGTTAGCTGTGGTCAGGTAGTCACACCTGTTAGCTCTGCTCAGTTAGTCACACCTGTTAGCTCTGCTCAGGTAGTCACACCTGTTAGCTCTGCTCAGGTAGTCACACCTGTTGGCTGTGGTCAGCCAGCTCCTGAGCGGCGTGTGTTGATGTTCATGCTAGCGTAAGCACCAGGAGATCCGTGCCATGCGCAGCCAGCTGAAGAAGATCGAGGACCTGGGCGCGGCCATGGAGGAGGCGCTGATCCTGGACAACAAGTACACGGAACACAGCACCGTGGGCCTGGCTCAGCAGTGGGACCAGCTGGACCAGCTGGGCATGAGGATGCAGCACAACCTGGAGCAGCAGATCCAGGCCAGGTACCGGCCTCCACCAGCCAATGGCACGCAGGGGCGTGGCCGTTTGCTCAGGTGTCTCTGCTTTCCCTCAGGAACACCACCGGAGTGACGGAGGAGGCGCTGAAGGAGTTCAGCATGATGTTCAAGTGAGTGTTCACACGTGTTCACACGCTGGTGCTCCACTGGTGCTCCAGTGGTCCAGTGGTCACACGCTGGTGCTCCAGTGGTCACACACTGGTACACCAGTGGTCCAGTGGTCACACGCTGGTGCTCCAGTGGTCCAACGCTGGTGCTGACCTCCACTAACTGGTTTGCAGACACTTTGACAAGGAGAAGTCTGGCCGTCTGAACCACCAGGAGTTCAAGTCCTGCCTGCGCTCGCTGGGGTACGACCTGCCCATGGTGGAGGAGGGGGAGCCGGACCCTGAGTTTGAGGCCATCCTGGACACGGTGGATCCCAACAGGTGTGTCACGTGTGCAGGAGTGACTCTACTGGTTAGACCAAAGTCACCTTGAGCAGCGGGTGAGGGGTTGCTTTGGGGAGCGTTGGGTGGTTGATGTTGGTGCTGGTCCAAAGCAGGAGCGGCGCAGACATCTGGAGGAAGTGGAGTCTGGTTCCGTCCCGACTGTGTGGCTCAGTGTGTGACGCTGTGTAACTGAGGGTCATGCTTTTGCAGGGACGGTAACGTGTCGCTGCAGGAGTACATGGCGTTCATGATCAGCCGCGAGACGGAGAACGTGAAGTCCAGCGAGGAGATCGAGAGCGCCTTCAGGGCCCTGAGCACCGAGAACAAGCCCTACGTGACCAAAGAGGAGCTCTACCAGGTCAGACCTGCTCACCGCTGTCCGTCCTCCTGGGGGGGCGGTCCCGTCCTCATGGACTCTTCTCTTGCAGAACCTGACCAAGGAGCAGGCGGACTACTGCCTGTCCCACATGAAGCCCTACCTGGACAGCAAGGGCCGCGAGCTGCCGTCGGCGTTCGACTTTGTGGAATTCACCCGCTCGCTCTTCGTCAACTGATGCTCCGCCCTCCAGTGACCAACCGGGAGGCGTCCCCCCCCCCCACGCTTCTGCTCCAACACACGGCTGAAACCGCATGACCAGAACCCCTCACTGATAACGAGCCGTACTATTTATCTACCGCTAACGATAGCGTAGTGGAGCCGTCACCTCTGAATGTGATTGTTAGCCGTGTTAGCCGTGTTAGCTGTGTTAGCTCTTTAGCTCGTGCTTTAATGACTTTAACATGCTGGTATTGTTAACGCTGTAACACCTTCACCACTGCAGTGTGCTTTAATAAACGCTACTGGTTACAACTGGAAGTCCAGCTTCAGGTTTTTTGTTGAAATAAATGAGGCAGCCGTCGGCCCCCCCTCTGCTGGTGTCATCCTGCCACCTGATTGGCTATCTGCTCCAGCTGGCTGCGTTCTCTGGGGCTCTGCTCCGTTAGCTCGCTGCTCAGCTGCCACACGCTGACGGTCCCGTCGGTCGACCCCACCGCCAGCAGGTGGGGGTTGTGGTCGTTGAAGGCCAAACAGGCTGCAGCTCCACCCGCTGCCCCCTGCTGGACGGAGGCCGCCGGCCTCAGGCTCCGGTGGCTCAGGTCAAACATCTGGACCCCCCCTTGGAGACAAGAACAGGGTGTCCAATCAGAAGCATCCTCATTGTGTTTGAACTTCACCTCCCCCAGCAAACATTCACGCGGATGCACGTTTGATTAGCAGCGTCGTTACCGGGGGTCACGCCAGGAGAACACCTGTGAGAGAAGTTAACCTGTAGCTTTAGACTAGTCAGACTGAGACCTGCATGTTAACCTAGTTACTAAAAAACTTTCTTTACTGAAGACCAGACAGTCACGTACAAGTACCTCCAGATAGTAGTACCTCTAGATACATCTACCTCTAGATACATGTACCTCTAGATAGTACCTCCGGATAGTAGTACCTCTAGATACATCTACCTCTAGATACATGTACCTCTAGATACAAGTACCTCTATAGTAGTACCTCCAGATACAAGTACCTCTAGATTCTAGAGGTAAACTTTGACTTTGAAGTACCTCCAGATAGTAGTACCTCTAGATACAAGTACCTCTAGATAGTACCTCCAGATAGTAGTACCTCTACATAGTAGAACCTCCAGTTTAATCCGTTCTGTGACTGAACTTGTAAGTCAAACATTTCCCCATTTAAAATAAATCATTTTAATCCGTTCCAGCCTCATAAAAAAGATCCAAACCCCCAAATCAGGAAAAAATGTCTTGACGACAGATCCAGTCTCACCTGATGTGTCCATCTGCCCAGAACCACTCGTGTCTTCAAACACTCGTGTCTTTAAACACTCGTGTCTTCAAACACTCGTGTCTTTAAACACTCGTGTCTTCAAACACTCGTGTCTTCAAACACTCGTGTCTTCAAACACTCGTGTCTTCAAACACTCGTGTCTTTAAACACTCGTGTCTTCAAACACTCGTACGCTGAGGTTCTACTGTACCAGGAACCACCGTCGAACACAGAGTAGGTTGACTAGACGTGTTTGATTTCCGTAGGACTGACTAAACATTTGATCTCTGATCCTTCAGCGTTGACGTTTGGATCAGACTGTTGCTCCTGTTGTTAGACCTTTGGTCAGACCCATGACCCCCCAGAAGACCTGATGGAGGGTGGCCTGACAGACCCTCAGTCTGCTGTCTAATGAGGTTGTGACCCGGGACCAAGCGGGCCAGCAGACTGTTGGTTGTACGCTGTACCTTGTCCAGTGGCTGCAGCAAACACCAGCGGTCTGGTGGGGGACCACTGCACCTGGAACACGTAGGAGTCGGAGACCCGGAGCGACAGCAGCGGGTCGGCCTGCAGCAGCGTGCAGAGGTGCACCTGACCGTCGGTCCCCGCACTCACAAACAGGTTTCTGGAGACAAGAAGACGTGTTTAGCGACTGCTTTCCCCTCCGTCCCGACGGCGTCCGGAGGTGAGCTGAGGCCTGACCTGTGGAACGGGGAGCAGTGGACGGAGTGGACGGGGCCGCTCGACTGCCTGAAGGAGAAGACTGCCGGGGCCCTCGGTGTCAAGCTCTGGCCTTCAGACGGCGCTTCAGCCGGGGTCTTGGAGGAGAAGGAGCACCTGAGCAGCAGCCCCCCCTCAGAGCCCACCAGGAACACGTCTGGGTCCCAGGGAGACAGAGCCAGGGCTGTGACCCCCACCAGACTGCTGCCCTGGGCCTGTGGACAAAAACTCACCATGAAGGACACGAGACCCCCTAAAGCTAAGAAGACAAACCTTGTAGGATACATAAAATAATACAATCATTCTTTTCCACACCCGGGCGGGGTCGTCCGCCTTGACCGGTCGGGTGGAAAAGAAATACAAAGAAGAGAAGGACAGGGTCAGAGGTCAGACAGTGTCTCTACGGTTCTGGTTAGGAGAACATCTCACCGACTCCTGAATATCTGTAACAACACGACTCATTGGGTCATGAAAAGGGAAGGATGGGGGGTCATCGCTGCCCCCGACCCTGACCACTACTAGCTTCACCATGAGCTCACCTTCAAGCTGCTGCTGCTGTGGGGGACCTGCTGCCCCTTCAGGGTGAAGCTAGAGTCCAGGACCAGCCTGCCGCGGTGGGGGTCCACCGCCCACAGCAGGACCCTCCCCCCTGAACAGGCACTGAGCACCCCCAGGTCCCCCCTCTGCAAGGGCACCCAGGCAACCTGTACACACACACACACACACACACACACACACACACACACACACACACACACACACACACACACACACACACACACACACACACACACACACACACACAGACACACACACACACACACACAGACACACACACACACACACAGACACACACACACAGACACACACACACACACACACAGACACACACACACAGACACACACACACACACACACAGACACACACACACAGACACACACACACACACACACACACACACACACACACACACACACACACACACACACACACACAGACACACACACACACACACATTGTGCTGATGGGATCAGAGCAGCGTCTCAGTCTCTCTCCAGGATGCCTGGGCTCACCTGGTAAACAGGTTCTCTGTGGCTGTCGGCTGACATCCCAGTTTGAGCCAACAGGGGGTCCTGAGTCCGCCTGGTGTCCCAGACCACCACCTCCCCACTGTGAAGACCCCCTGTGAACACACACACATGTTGTGTGATGGTGGAACGTGAATGTGGTGAGATGTTGGTCCTCCAGTCTCAGACCAGCTGGGATGGGACCAGACCAGACCAGCTGGTCAGCTGACCACTCCGAGCAGACATGAACAGACCTGCGATGAGGGCGGGCAGGTGGGGGTGGCAGCACACAGCGGTGATCGCCGCGGTAACGTTGATGACCAGGTCGGCTTGTTGGGGGTCCAGCCTTCGACTCTCCAGGTTCCACAGACAAACGTGAGAACTGTGGGTGCTCCAGTCCCCGTCGTCCATCCTGGAGCCAGAAACCATTCCCCAGTTCAGGGCGTGTCCACCTGAAGACGTCTCACACCAAACACACCTGAGCTTCACATACCGGCCGTAAGCGCTCACAATCACTGAACCCGTACAGCTCCAGGACACGGCCGTCACGTGAAGACCCCTCTCCACAGCGCCGGCGTGGTGCAGACGGTGAACACACGACACCTGTGACACACAACCGTCACGCCAACAAGTCTCCTTAAGACAACGTGATGTTAACACAGCCTGAGAACAGCACCTGTACCAGTGATCAAACACACTAGTGATCATCTCTACAGATATAATTAACACACTAGTGATCATGTGATAGAATTAACATACTAGTGATCATCTGTACAGTTCTACAGATATGTTAGATAGATAGATAGATAGATAGATAGATAGATAGATAGATAGATAGATAGATAGATAGATAGATAGATAGATAGATAGATAGATAGATAGATAGATAGATAGATAGATAGATAGATAGATAGATAGATAGATAGATAGATAGATACGTTATTAATCCCAGAGGAAATTGTATATATCCAGTGCTCAGGCATTACATAACGATGAATACTGGATAATAACAGTTATTGTTAGTGGAGCATTTGGGCTCCTGGTCCCGGTCTGGATCCAGGACTAGTTGTGGATGAACGTGTTGAAGGCCTTTCCAGTCTTAGTGGTCAAACCAGCATTCATCCGTCCACACCAGCAGTGGTGTGGACACCAACCAGAGGGAACCTCTCCTGAGGAGCAGGTGGACAACACCTGGCCTGAGAACACTTCTACATGTGGACTGACGGTACGAGGCATCAAACCAACAACCTCTGCTCTACCACTGAGCCACAACTTTAAACATTCTGCATCAGGAACCTCATGGGCAGCAACCATGTGTGCTCTGAAGTGGATCCAGACCATAATAGGATTATGGTGGACTGTATTAAACCAACACATTCTGTCTAGCAGGACTGGAACCAATGCTTTTATTTTTGTACGCTAGTCTGATCCAAAGGAGATGAAGAACACTCTAGGAACACCGAACAGGTCTAGACCCAAACATTCTCCCTAACCTAGAACCTACAGAGAACCACGCCCACCCGTTGCCCATGGTTACCAGGTTGCGGTGATCTTCCCAGTTGGCCTGGAACCCGTGGAAGGCGTGGCTCCTGGTGTTCCTGAGCAGCTGCCTGATGACGTCCTCTTCCACCCGCTGCAGGAAGTCCTTCAGGCCGGGGGGGTCCAGGTGGTCTGGATTCTGCTGGAGGCCCTGCGTCTGGTCTGGGGGATCTGTCTGGGTCTGGCTGCTGCTGGTGGATCCGGTCTGGACCTGGGCGTCGGTGGGGCGTCCATCTGTGGTCTGAGAACCTCTCTGAAATGAAGAAGGGCTTGGATCACATGGTGACCGTCACCAGCACGGATCAGCACCAGGACATCACGTGTTCAGGGTCACGCCTGAAACAGGAGGTCAAAGGTCAGGCTGATTCAGAACCCCTTCAGGCCGGTCTGTTGGCGGTTCCTGTTTACATCTGATCGAACTGTTTGTTCCGAGCGGCACCCAAACGCACCACGTGTCTGAACCAGTAGCAACACAACGTTAATGACGTCACAGGACGGCTGTCGTAACGGCGGCCGGTGACGTAGGGTCTCCGCCGGTCCTACCTACCGACTCCCGCAGCGACCGTCCGCGTTCCGCCTGCAAGGACCGGAGGCTCACCGGGGCTCCGGCCGCGTCCCCGAACATGCTGCCGGTACCGGAGGGGCTGCACCGGAATACGTTCCCCGGTCCGGTCACGGCTAAACACGGAGCTCCCGACACACACAGCCCGTTACCCCGGTGACCGAGCGGCTGCTGCTCGACGGGGCTGCAGCTCTCTGCCGCCCCCACGTGGAGGGGAGGCCAAGAGGAACATCCGGTCTGCTTTGAGCAGCTCTCCAAAATAAAACAAAGTGTTTTTGAGTGAGTTTCTAAAAAAGTGTTTTATAAATCTAATACATTACTTTTATAATTCGGTTTATTTAAAAGACAAGAAACGTCTCCACGTTCTGTGGTCTTTGGTTCTGTGGTCTTTGGTTCTGTGGTCTTTGGTTCTTTGGTTCTTTGGTTCCCCAAAGAGACTTGACCTTGAAAACTCAGCTCTGCCCCCTAGTTTATGTTGATGATGTGTTTCTTACAATAACCTCGTGAACGTCATGGTGAACGGCTTCTGCTCGGCGACAGTCGCATTGTTCACATGTTTCAGTTGTTTGAAGTCTGATTTAGATGTTCATGACTTGTGAAGTCATCTTCCACGGCTACAGAATGGAACCCAAAGGAGACAAAACTGTTCACCTCCTCTCCATGAGAACCCAAGTCCTGTTGATTTCTGTTGTGGTGCATTTCACTGAGAATTATAGACAGCAAACAAAGTTAACGCTGACCTTTCTTTACCATTTTTAACTGTACTCTGCTGTATTGATGTTAGTAATAGATGTTGCCTCCATCTTCTAAACCCCTGATTGGAGTTAACGTTTGAAGTTCACACAAAAGCTCCAAATCAAACTTGTGGCCTGCTGATGAAATAATGCTCAACACAGGTCATTTGTTCTAACAAAGCTGAGCCAGCAAGTGTGGAACAACCCCTGCTTTCAGACAACTACCATCAACTCAACAAATCAGGTCTCAGAGGTGGACTCGTCCATCACCAGAGCTGAAGTCACCGAGGTGGTCACCAAACTCCTCGGTGGCAAAGCACTGGGGGTGGATGGGATTCACCCTGAGTACCTCAAGTCTCTGGATGTGGAGGGACTGTCATGGTTGACACGTCTCTAACCTCACATGGCAGTCAGGGACAGTACCTCTGGATTGGCAGACCGGGGTGGTGGTCCCTCTTTTCAAAAAGGGGGACTGGAGGGTGTGTTCCAACTATAGGGGGGTCACACTCCTCAGCCTCCCGGGGAAAGTCTATCCCAGGGTCCTGGAGAGGAGGATTAGACCGATAGTCGAACCGGATTCAGGAGGAACAATGTGGTTTTGGTCCCGGTCGTGGATCACTGGACCAGCTCTACACTCTCAATCGAGTGCTGGGGGGTTCATGGGAGTTTACCCAACCAGTCCACATGTGTTTTGTGGATCTGGAGAAGGTATTCGATCGTGTCCCTTGTGGTTTCTTGTGGGGAGTGCTTCAGGAGTATGGGGTCCGGGGCCCTTTGCTGAGGGCTATCCGGTCCCTGTATGACCGAAGCCAGAGCTTGGTTCACATCACCGGCAGTAAGTCAGACCTGTTCCAGGTGCATGTTGGACTCCAGCAGGGCTGCCCTCTATCACTGGTTCTGTGGCCCGCTTTATCATTTTATGTAGCGCGAGAGCGTAAAAGGACAGTGTCTAAAAATCGAAAGGTCAAAAGTGTGCTTTGACCAAAACTACATTTCCCACAATGCAGTAGTTCAGCCCATTTTAACTCTGACTAAACGTGAACAAAGTTAATGTCCTAACTTGCGTCTGATGTTATTTTTCTTTATTGATTGATAGTTTGATCCTTGATTGATGGAGTTCTGTGGGTTTAATAACCTGATAAATGAAAAGGATTTATGTTAGAACAGAGAAACAAACAAACATGTTTTTTCTGTCTAACTGTAATGTTTGGAACTAGAATCAGTCAGAAATTCAGTTATTTAACATTAAGGAGTAGTTACATTTAGTTACATTACACTGAGTTACATTTAGTTACATTTATTAGTTACATTAAGGAGTAGTTACATTTAGTTACATTACACTGAGTTACATTTAGTTACATTTATTAGTTACATTAAGGAGTAGTTACATTTAGTTACATTACACTGAGTTACATTTAGTTACATTATTAGTTACATTAAGGAGTAGTTACATTTAGTTACATTACACTGAGTTACATTTAGTTACATTTATTAGTTACATTAAGGAGTAGTTACATTTAGTTACATTACACTGAGTTGAGGACAGACATACTGATGTGTCCTTCAGTGGAGATGACTTTGACCCCCCTGCATCAGACCATTCCTCCTAGCAGTAGAAGTTCTTGGTTAAGGGAATAAAACCGTTGGCGTCAGTGTAAACCGTCTGTCAGATGTCTCATGGGACATACTTGAGTCTTTGGTACAGAATTCAGCTCCAGCTCATTCCTCCAATCATGTCTACAGAACAGTGAATAATCCATGTGCACCTAACACGGGTTCTCATTGGACCCACTTCCTACAGAAGAATCATTTTTCTTGGACACCTTGGCTACAGGTTTACCTTGTCCTCTCCATGCCTGTGATTCCTCCACCTACAGGTGGAGCACTATGTTCAAGTGTGTGGTTGAGTGGTGTGAACAATTCCACTGTTAAAAACTGCTTGTAGTCAGACTTCAGAAGGTCCCAGCTGTGTAACGTGCCCCCGCCCAAACCTCTTTCTTACGTTCAGTCACGTCAACCCTGTAGCCTAGTGTGTTCCTGTTACCCATAAGGCTCGTGTGCCTCCATGTTTCCTAGTCCAACTTCACACTCCCCGTGAAAGACGCTCCTACTGACCGTCAGTCATTGCAATAGGACTCAGAATTTCAAACCGGTTAAACTTAAGTACAATAAGGCTGTTTTCTGTCTTATCAATAGTGTGACATCACCAAAGGTTTGGGAGGTCTCATCAGTCCTGACAACTGTCACGGTCTTCATGAAGAGAACAGCTCGTGTCCAATAAGCCGTTGTTAGGATCATGTGTGTAGATAAAACCGCGTTAGAGCTTCAATCCATTTCATATCTCCATCTGCTAGCACGCTGTGAGTGAACAGCTGCTCAAACACCCAGTTTGTGACAACAGGACTCCAAACATCATGTATACATTTATTTATTGTAACAAAGCAACTGGTACACTTAATTTAATGTGACAGGATTCCAGCAGAACAGGAGCAGAACAGAAGAGCTGCAGACTCAAGAGGACTCTGCTCCAACACTCCTCTCTCCCATCTCAAAATGATAAGCCAAGCTCTAAATTAGATTTTTAGGTTGGTTTTTTTTTATAAAAAATGTACATTTCAAACTTTGTTGTGGGTGCCTGAAAAACAAGATAATGAAAATTTATTTAACAGACGTCCAAAGTTTTTATCAGAGCCCACCATGCCTCCCCTATTAAACTGTGTACAATGAATGACCATCCTACCAAGATACATGGACACCCCCAAAACATTTACAACGGTTGAAAGAACAAGCTGGTGCTTCCAATCAGTTCTATTAGTACAGTAAGTCACAAAGGAAAATGCAACTTCTAATAAGCCTTAGTACCCTCACCACTGGATATATAATAATGTACATATATATAGAAAAGTGGCTGGGGATGCTATGATTAAGTTATCACTGCACCATGGCTTGTTTTTATCGAACTCACAACTTTAACAGAAATTTTACATACAAATCTCTATTGTACGTATTTAAATCTACGTAAGATGACGTGCAGAATGCTACAAACGTTCTATCTTCTGAGGAACAATGACATGTGAGACGTCAAAAGAGCGACAACCCCCCCACCCGGTGCAGACCAGCTGTGTATGGAGCGGTCTTCAGACATGGCGTTATGAACGGGCCGTGGCTGCAAAGGAAGAGGACGGACACACTGACGACATACAGGAAAGATTTGTACACCCCCCCCCAATAAGTTGCTCCCATGGGCTGCAGGACGACCAGAGAGGAACGGTCTGAACAGTCTAATCATCCTCACCATCATCCTGGAGAAAGAAGGACCCATTCAGTCTTCATCACTTCATCACCGATGTTCACAAAGGAGGAGGAATACTCACCTCCCCGTCTTCACCATCTCCTTCCTCTTCTTCATCCTCGCCCTCACCTTCCTCTTCTTCCCCCTCGTCAATATCTTCCAGACCCTCTTCTTCATCATCGTCGTCATCGCCATCACCTTCCTCGTCCTCCATGTCAGGTACCTTTGGGGTACAGAGGCGTGAGGTGAACGAGCGTCAAACACCCGTTGGTTTGGTCAACAAACCCCAAAGAGTATGACCAACATACACCCACCCCCATGGGGGGTGGGGGTGCCACAAACCCTACCTGGGAGCACCTACGACAAAGTAAAATGAAATACAGACGCATGATCAGGATCCACGCTCCTATTGGCTGAAGACGGATGCAGACATCAGCTCTAACTCAACTCCAGCTCAGCGTTCTCTGAAGAACGAGGATCCAGAATATTTAATCCACAACCAGTGTAACGTAGGTCAAAGACGACGTGTGGGTCGTTTCCCCGCACCATGAAAGTAAAGCTCCTGAATCAGAACGCTGCAGCAGTGATGGACCACCAGGGGAACGCGCTGAAAACATACATGACTGACAAACAGGTTTCTATGGAAACCCAGTCAAACCAGCCCAACACAAACCCGTCCAGCAGGGGACTGGAAGATACGTGAAACCACAAACCATCAGAAAACCTTTCCTGAGATGACAGCTGTGTGGTTTGTTTGGGGCTTTAGACGAACCCAGTTCTTCATCACACCACAGGTCCTGAGGAAAACCTACCCACCAAAAACACAGTAGTATCTCTACATATGAGTATCCAGAGGTAGTACTCACGTCTCTAGATACGAGTACCTCTATGTAGTAGTACCTCTACATCAGCCATCCCTAACCATGGGGTTGGGGCCATTAGGGTCTGTTGCTCTAGATAGTACTACCTCTTGAAACAAGTACCTCTAGATCTGAGTTTAACCCATTCAGTGACTGAACTCATCAGTCAAACATTTAATCAATTAAAATACCTAAACTCATTCTAATCTACTCCACTTTGGTATGCAGTAATCCCTCGCTTACTCGCGCTTCAAGATGCCCGACTTCACAGATTTTTAGTAGGTAGTCACGTGATACCGTACATGCATGCTATTGGCTGACAGCATCCAGAAGTGCCCTGCGTTCCGAGACCCATGGACCACAGCGCACTTCCGTGTGTTAAAGAAACACTTTTCTTTAATACAAAAGTCCTTTAAACAGTCTATCAGTGTTTTAAAGGTAATACAGATAGAAGGTGGTTTAATATCAGTGTGGGGGGGTTCATATTTAAATTACCGTGAATAATAAAATAATAATCTGATCTCAAACACATGTACGCCAAGCAGCTCGTATCTCCAGCTTCTATCGTCGTGATGCAGTCAAAGCAGAAGTATTTAGGCCTTGAAACACATGATGCATCTATTTACACGCAAAGTGACAGGAAGGGGGACCTGAGGACCCACGCTGAAGGGCCCCAAGCCTACCAGGTAGTACTGCAGGGGGTTCGGCCAGATGTCATCCTTGATGACTTCTCCCAGCTCATCAGATCCGGCGTCTGAGTGGTCGGCGAACCAGGCGAAGAAGCTTTCTGGCTCCTCGTGCTGCCGTTTCTTTCCTGCTTTGTTTGGCGTCTGGCCGGTACGTTTTGTCAGGTCCTGGGGGGTCAAAGGTGTTTCAGATTTAAAGCTGAACTGGTAATGTATTTAAAAAGAACTAAAACAAAACACGTCCTCTGAAGATGGAAACCCTAGAAACTAGACACAACCTGCATAGAAAACCCCAAAATGAGATTTCATCTCTGCTTTTTCCAAACGATGTTGTCCTGTTGGCCTCATCAAACCTGGACCTTCAGCTGCACTGGGACGGTTTGGAGCTGAGTGACGTGAGTGGGATGAGGATCAGCTCCTCTAAATCTGAGGCCATGGTTCTGGACAGAAAAGGGTGGTGTGCCCTCTTCAGGTCGGTGGAGAGTCTTTACCCCAAGTGGAGGAGTTTAAGTATCTTGAGGTCTTGTTCACGAGTGAGGGAAGGATGGAACGTGAGACTGACAGACGGATCGGTGCAGCTTCTGCAGTGATGCAGTCGCTGTAGGTCTGTGGTGGTGAAGAAGGAGCTGAGTCGTTAGACGAAGCTCTGGATTTACTGGTCAATCTACGTTCCTACTCTCACCGATGGTCGGGAGCTCTGGGTCATGACCCAAAGGACAAGATCCCGGATACAAGCGGCTGAAATGAGTTTCCTCTGTAGAGTGGGGGGGGCACCCTTAGAGATAGGGTGAGGCATTTATTTTTGTACATTCTCTTTTCACTCATCTGTTTGCACTTTATGCTACACAGTTTAACAATCGTTTGTTGCTACGAGCAGAATTGATTAAAGATTTAATAAAACATCATAAGTGCCTTTATTTTTAGTTCGTGTTTGAACACGTCAAGCTGAAAACTAATGACGGCTCCCTAAGAGCAGCTTCATGTCGGCGCCATCAGGTGGATGATTTACATTCAATCTACGGTTGATTTGATTCATCAACTAATCAAAAAAATAATTTGTGATTAGCCGACTACCAAAATAACATTTATGCCGTCCTAGACGTGTTACTGAGATGTGGTGGACAAAGGGAAAGAAAGGACAGACTAAAGAAAGAACACAAACCTACCTTCCCAGCTTTCCATTTGATTTCAGTTGACTTTGAAACAGGATCTCCGGTTTCATTTACATTAAACTCTTTGGAGAGGGCTCTGTTCTCAAAGTACGGATTCTCATCAAAATACTGCAAACAGACAAACACATCCACGTCACGTGTGCAGTGGTGCCTGGGATGACATTCAGAATGTACACCAACAAAGGGAAACCGTCAACCTACAAAATCTATTCTGTATCCTGACTTGATGTCTTCAAACTCGGTGACCTCCACTCTTGACAGGTAATGAAATGCTTCCTCGTCGTCCTCCCCCAGAAGAGCTGAAACTAACCAGAATAGAAGGTAAGCACGACCACAGTGACCGACTGGAACCAGCACTACATGAACCCAACAAAGCATGGATACTCCAGATCTACGGCTCAGGGCCAGAACATGTGTAGAGGCACG
The DNA here is from genome assembly GCF_040054535.1 of Antennarius striatus. Lineage (NCBI taxonomy): Eukaryota > Metazoa > Chordata > Actinopteri > Lophiiformes > Antennariidae > Antennarius > Antennarius striatus. The sequence continues at coordinate 1,195,529 of NC_090790.1, read as the reverse complement.
AAGCACAGATCCATAGGCTTGGTGCACATCTATGCACGAGACCAGCAGAAAGCCGTTTAAACCATTTAACATTTAAATCGGTTAAGATCTAGAGTTCAACACAGTGTTCTGTGCAAATCCATTCCTGTCCTGTCATCTGCAGCTTTGTGCAGATGGAGTTGTTCATCATGACTGACAGCAGTCATGATGAACCTGAACTGAACCCAATCAGAACCCAGAGTCACCACTAGAATGATCTGATCAGGTAGAACATTTACTGATCAATAGAGGAACAGTGACGGGTGTTAGCAGGTGACAATCTGACTAAGTGGGTAACAGGACAATCATCACCACACACTGACACCGTTCCCCAAGAGACTAAGGCAGGAGGGTAGACCTCAGCCACCAGTCTGGGTACAGAGTAAATCCTGGTATGTTTGGACCAGTCCTAGTGAGTTAGAACAGTCCAAACACCTCTGGTTTTCTGTCCCTGTGGACTGATGAAACACTAGAGGTTAATTTGTCACATCTCCTTTATGACATTATGAGAACAACACAAAGCTTTTTATGTTGAAAAAGGCCCAAACTCCGATGTATGACAGCAGCGGCCCCCAACCTTTTTAGCTCCACGGACCGGTTTCATCCAAGACAGTACGTCCACGGACCGGCCTTCATTTGCTAGATAATCGTTAATGACACCAGGACAGCTGTAGTCTAATAAGAAATCATCCTCAGTGGTTTTATGTCAAATGCAGACATCATCAGACAGTAAACAACCTTTTTTTCATGAATTGATGATCAGCATCTCTGTAAACAAAATCATTGTAAGAAATAATTATATTAAAAACTCGAGTGACTCGATTCTTGTGACTGCACTGATGTTTATTTTGAAATACAGTGTGCCCTCGCTCAATCGCACATCAACGATTACGACTCCTCATCGCGGATTTTTGGTCGGCAGTCACGTGATATCGTACGCAAATTCTATTGGCTGAGGGCGGAGTGTGCTATGTTCCGTCAGTCTTGGACTTCTGTGAGACACAAAAGTGTTTCAAACAGTCTATCATGGTGTTTTAAAGGGAGTAGATAGAAGGTGGTTTATTATCAGTAGGGGGGGTTCAGAAATGTTTAAATTACCCTAAATAATAAGATACATAGATCTCGATCGCAGATTCCTTAATCACATGTACTTCCTGGAAGGCATTGACCGCAAAGAACGAGGACGCACTGCATAGCAACTTAGAGCATTCAACGAAGGAGAATTTACCGCACTATACGGTGCACTTTAAAGCCTTTCATCTTCTCAAAAGCTGACAGTGCGCCTTATAATCCAGTGCGCCTTACACATGAAAAAAGTTTTAAAATGGGCCATTAATTGAACACTTCTCAGATGTTTCAGGTCTCAACCACATTTGTGAATCAATTGTAGCATGCCAGACACCTTTGGCTAGCAGTGACTCGGCTCTTGACATGTCAGAAAAGGCTGCAGAGTCGTGGATGTAATCCCTTTAGCGCAGCTCAATCTAGTGGATGTATAACACTACAGGCGTTTCTATTTTATACGCCGTATAATGCGGTGCGCCCCATTCTGGTGAAAAGAGTTTTAAAATAGGCCATTCATTGAAGGTGAGGAACATACTGTACAGATCATTTCAATATAAAAGGGTGAACAAGTCAATAAAAAAAATAATGACAATTAGTGGAGCCCTGAACTTGTTTCTCTGCGACAACCCGGTCCTATCGGGGTAACGGGAGACACTAACACCCAAATGTATTCCAGACGTCCGGTCTACTCCGTAGTTTTTCAGAAAATCCCACTTCACAAATATAGGTTAGAAATGAAAGCAGGGTTTTCAATGCTTTTTGGAAACCTCAGGATATTCTGCCCTGATTTTAATACACAACACTGGCGCAGTTGTGGGCTTAATTTTTGGGGTAAAGGCTGGTAACCATGACCAATACCTGTCAAGAAGCACAGACGTCTGCGAATCATTCCGCACAAACATCACTTTTCAAAATAAAACATCTTTAGATAATCAATTTTTTTAAAAGAAAAATTCAGACGTTCTGTGCTGCCCGGTACCTGCTGGCCCGTGGGCCGGTAACAGGGCGCTGTACTACAGGACGCCTTTACAAGGCTGGGAAAAAGAAACAACATGACAATTTACCCACAACAGCAGATGAAGCGGTTTTAGAAAGTGAATGAATGAATGACAGTTTACCTTGTGGATGGTTGACGAATGTTGTCACCCAGAAGTTGGGAATCTTTGCTATGAGTTCTGATCGCTTCTTGAAGTATGGTTGGCGTAATTTGTTGTACTGTTGCTCTACTTTTAAAATTTCTTCACTTGCCTGTTCATTCAGTCTGAGGAAAACAGAACAAAAATCACATCAATAACTTTCTTTTTGGCACATCTTTCATTACTTTCACACTAGATTCATCCTCACCTGTCAATTTCATTCTGTACTTCATCAATTTGTTCGATTGCTTCCTGTTGCTCTTTTTCTGCAAATGAAATAAAGATGTTTTTATTATTTAAAAACTATTAGAATAAAAAAAGGAGACAGTACTGCCAAAACTAACAAAGGTTTCTTCCTTCAAATTTTCAAGTCAGCTAGTTTTACTGAAGTCTGTGAGACAGAGGGAAGACACGAATACAGGGAGTCCACAACATACAAACACCCGTGACTGCAACACCGCTGCAGTCACGCAGGTCCAACACTCGTCGTCTCCTCTTGTTGTTAGTTGTTGTCTCTGAACATCTCAGAGCGTCACCCTGCACCGTGGATCTTTTTTTTTTCCTTTCTGCTTTTCCCTCCAGGGGTCGCCACAGCAAATCAACTGCATCTTGGATATTTTACTGTTTATCATGGATGATGAAGCAAAGGATAGCGAAGACAGTGGTCACCATCTCTGACAACTCTGGCCCTGACCCACAATAACGCCTCCCTTTTCCTTCACTCTAAAGGTAAGCTACATGCTACAGTACATGCTAAATGTACATGCTAAAGCTGAGTGTTGATGATCTTAATAACCGGAGGAGAGATCCTTGAAGTTTACACTTCTCAAGAATTAAATAAGGCACAGATTGCAACATCCCACGAAGGGTAGGTCAAGGTACCTTGAAAGTAGTACCTGACTAGTGCATAGCTTTGACCTTCCAGGGTAGGTCAAAGCTATGCACTAGGTTTTGACTATAGATCAAAGCTAGTGCATAGGTAGATCAAAGCACTGGCTTTGATCTATGGTCTTTATCCCACGAAACGTTTCCCATGTCTTTCTATCTTCATGAGTGGACAAAAAATTTGACCTTGACCTAGTTTTCTCAAGGTCAAGATCATCGTCTCATTTTCACCCCCTTTGCTGCCTGAGTCATGTGCTTTTAGTTTCATCTTTCTATCTGAACGGTTGTGGAGACACTTGGTGGACAAACAGACGAACTAAGGGACAAACTCACAAACACTTTTTTGGGCTTTTCCCTTCAGGGGTCTCCACAGCCAATCAGTGTCCTCCATCTAACCCTGTCTTCTCATCCTCTTCTCTCACACCAACTACCTTCATGTCCTCTTTCACTACATCCATAAACCTCCTCTTTGGTCTTCCTCTAGGCCTCCTGCCTGGCAGTTCAGAACTCAGCATCCTTCTACCAATATATTCACTATCTCTCCTCTGGACATGTCCAAACCATCTCAGTCTGGCCTCTCTGACTTTATCTCCAGAACCTCTAACATGTGCTGTCCCTCTGATGTACTCATTCCTGATCCTATCCATCCTGGTCACTCCCAGAGAGAACCTCAGCATCTTCATCTCTGCTACCTCCAGCTCTGTCTCCTGTCTTTTCTTCAGGGACACCGTCTGTAGACCAAACAACATCGCTGGTCTCACCACAGTTTTGTACACCTTTCCTTCCATTTTAGCTGAAACTCTTCTATCACACATCACACCTGACACTTTCCTCCACCCGTTCCATCCTGCCTGGACACGCTTCTTCACCTCTTTTCCACACTCTCCATTGCTCTGGACTGTTGACCCTAAGTACTTCAAATCCTCCACCTTCTTGATCTCTTCTCCCTCTAACCTCACTCTTCCACTTGGGTCCCTCTCATTCACACACATGTACTCTGTCTTACTGCGGCTAACCTTCATTCCTCTCCTTTCCAGGACAAACCTCCACCTCTCTAGCTTCTCCTCCACCTGTTCCCTGCTCTCACTACAGATCACAATGTCATCTGCAAACATCATAGTCCATGGAGATTCCTGTCTAACCTGGTCTGTCAGCCTGTCCATCACCATAGCAACAAGAAGGGGCTCAGAGCTGATCCCTGATGCAGTCCCACCTCCACCTTGAACTCCTCTGTCACACCTACACACACCTCACCACTGTCTTACAGTCCTCATACATGTCCTGCACCGCTCTAACATACTTCTCTGCCACTCCAGACTTCCTCATACAATACCACAGTTCCTCTCTGGACACCCTGTCATCAGCTTTCTCCAGATCTACAAAAACATGTGAATCAAATCTATGACAAACACACGAACTCTGACAATTACAATACATCGCTTTGAAGCGGGATGGAATCATAAGGAGCAAAAGTTTACCATTAATTAATTTGGATTAAAAGAATCACAAGAATCACAAGTGATGCTTAATGGTAGATACTGAACTATATATACATACTTTAATATTGTGTTTTTATTCTTGATATGTAGCATGATACTAGCTGCTTTTAACTGTTTTCTAGTGAGTTTTGGAGTCCAGTAAGTGTGGCAGTCGGTGAAATGACGTAAACTTGATATTTATTTTTTTGTATTTTTTTTAAATTGATGTATAATTTAGAACGACTGAACTCAAACTGTTATTGTATTTTATTTCATTACATCCTGCTTCAAAGCGGTGATGTATTGAAATTGTAAGCGTTTGTGTTCGTCCGTTAGTCCACCAAATATCTTCACAACCGTTCAGATAGAAAGATGAAACAAAAACACGTGACTCAGGCAGCAAAGGGGATGAAGATGAGACGATGGCTTTGACTTCGAGAAAAGACGGCCAGTCAAATTTTAACTTTTGTACACTCAGAACCGAATAATATAGAAAGACAAGGGAGAAGGCAGTGTGAGTAAGACCATAGATCAAAGCTACTGCTTTGATCAATGACAGTAGGTTAGAGGAATAACTTTGATCTTTGACAAATACAAGTAGGTCAGGGTAAAATTTTGAATTCAGGGGTGTCGCAGGATGTTGCAGGCTGACTGCATTGGTTCTAGTTATGCGTTGCTTTAATGTCCTGTAATTGTTTCTGGTCAGTCTTTGGGACTTGTACTTTAGTTTTTAGAGTAGTAATGACCTCAAATGGAGATTATAGATTAAAATTGAATAAATACCAATTTATTCTCCCTACGAACAACCTCTTAGAACGAACTGTAGGTTGAGGACTACCTGTAACCGACAGTAATACAGCAGTAGGATGAGGACTACCAGTAACCGACAGTAATACAGTAGTAGGATGAGGACTACCTGTAACCGACGGTAATAGTCGTAGGATGAGGACTACCAGTAACCGACGGTAATACAGTCGTAGGATGAGGACTACCAGTAACCGACAGTAATACAGTAGTAGGATGAGGACTACCTGTAACCGACAGTAATACAGTAGTAGGATGAGGACTACCTGTAACCGACGGTAATACAGTCGTAGGATGAGGACTACCAGTAACCGACGGTAATACAGTCGTAGGATGAGGACTACCAGTAACCGACAGTAATACAGTAGTAGGATGAGGACTACCTGTAACCGACAGTAATACAGTAGTAGGATGAGGACTACCAGTAACCGACAGTAATACAGGTAGTCGTCGACTTACGACCGCAATTGGGACCGACAGATCGGTCGTAACTCGACTTGGTCGTAAATCGACTCTTACGTAAAAATTCAATCCAGCAGCGCTGGTTCTTGGCTGGGGGTCGTCCGGATCGTCAGCTGGGGCAGCGTGTGGGTTGGTGGGAGCGGGAGACGATCTTTTCATAATCATTGTGAGCTTTGTCTGAATTGTTCGTTTCTTTTTCTCCTCATAAATTTCACGATATGGACGGAAAGCGTCGTTTGCCATCCGTTCAATCCTTGCAAATGTTTCTATGTTCTATGTCCATTTCTTCAAAGTGTGCACGGAGTTTATTTAACAGGGAAAAGCCTTCTGACAAGCCTTTGGTGGTGAACATTTTTTCTGTTTCCTCCTCTTCTTTCTCTGCTTCTCTTTTCTCTTCTTCTTCCACTCTTTCTTCTTCCAGCGCGATCAGTTCTTCATACAGCGCGATCATTCGTGAGTTCTCCAAGGAGAGGTTTTTTGCCAGTTTCACTATTTTCTCCCGAATCTGATCAAGTTCTTCGTCACTTTCAAATCCAGCAGAAGAGTTCACGTAACGCTTGACAGTTTTTCCATACGTCATTCATACATTTCTCCGTCACAGCCTCCTAAGCAGCCCAGCCCATCAGTAGTGGGCTGGGCTGCTGATCTCAGTGTGACTGAACAGCGTGTGTGCGCCGTGGGGACTGAAGAGAGCGCGGGAGCCTCAGAGCGTGAGTACTGTGGCTGGAGGGAATGCCCCGCCCTACCCGGACATTGTGGTCGTAAAGTCGGTCGGTCGTAAGTTGCATAGGTCGTAAGTCGACGACTACCTGTACAGTCGTAGGATGAGGACTACCAGTAACCGACGGTAATACAGTCGTAGGATGAGGACTACCAGTAACCGACGGTAATACAGTAGTAGGATGATGACTACCTGTAACCGACAGTAATACAGTAGTAGGATGAGGACTACCTGTAACCGACAGTAATACAGTCGTAGGATGATGACTACCTGTAACCGACAGTAATACAGTAGTAGGATGAGGACTACCTGTAACCGACAGTAATACAGTAGTAGGATGAGGACTACCTGTAACCGACGGTAATACAGTCGTAGGATGAGGACTACCTGTAACCGACAGTAATACAGTAGTAGGATGAGGACTACCAGTAACCGACAGTAATACAGTAGTAAGATGAGGACTACCTGTAACCGACAGTAATACAGTCGTAGGATGAGGACCACCTGTACATGACAAACAGAATGTACAACTAAGCTGTACTTAAAATGAAATGTTCAGGAGTCTCATTTTGTCCATTTTAATGTCATTTCAATTTACAATATGAAAAAAACCTTTGTAAACAATTCTGATCATTTCTGGCTTTGATTGGTCGATCAATATTCTAGATGTATCTATCCACCAGATCAATAGTAAATATCTGCCATCAAAAACAAGTAGGACCGTTCACACAGTCCTCCTCAGGAATGTTTCACACATTTCCAAAAACCACCACCAGCCCCCGGTCAAACAGCCTTCACTGCTGGATGAACACCTGGTAGAACACCTGGTAGACACCTGGATGAACACCTGGTAGAACACCTGGATGAACACCTGGATGAACACCTGGTAGAACTGCCTCACCTCTAGAGAACACGTGACCAGAGACTGGAGGTGCTTCAGCCCCAACAGGCAGACCCATCCAGTGGGACCCGAGTCCGGATCCTGGTCCTACTAACAACTACCTGATCCAGTCCAACATCCACCCGCAACCAGGAGCTCCACTTCCGGCCGTGTGTCCGCTGCAGTGCGTGAGCAGCGCGGGACTGGGATGCGTGGGGGTGTACCGCAGCTGACCCCCCCGGAGCTTCCTGTTCACGGTAAAGGCGGCCCGGTTTGAACCCGGTTTGAACGGGAGGCTTCGAGGCGCGTCGGTGGACAGGCTCTCCGCTGCCGGGGCCGGTCAGACGGAACCAGCCCCACGGACACCCCCGGTCCGATCGGACACCCCCGGTCCGATCGGACGCGTGTTCCCGCGGGGCTCCACGCAGACCCCGCGTTACACCGCGGAGCTTCCTGCGCCGCGGGCCCGCCGCCTGGCGGGGGGCTGCTCCGCGGACAGCCCCGCTCGACTCCACACGGTACCGGGCGGACACCCACCGCCTCACCCCGAGTCGAACGCACCTCCAGCGGTCTGAAGAACAAAGGCACCGGGGCAGCTTACGTAACGCCCCGCCGGCCTCCACCGCGGGAACCGGAGCTACCGCTAACGGCTAGCGGTCCACCGCGGGGCAGCAGCCGGAGCTCAGAGTTACCCCCGTTCATCTACCACCGTAAATCAGGCCTCCGCCAGGCTCCACCAACCCCCCGGAGAACACCCGAACACCCGACAGAAGATGGCGTTGGGGGGAACCGCCATCCTGAACCTTACCGGAGGTCTCGTCCGCTCCGTCATGATTCGAGTTCTCCTTCCTGCTGACTTTCGCCGATGAGGCCGACATGGTTCGGGTGTGTCGTCAGAGTTCGGACCAGAGATCGTCCCTGCTGGCTGCTGACGCCTCTCCGGGGTAAAAGGGGCTTCCACCTGGGCAGAATGCGTGTTTCAGCTGCGATGGAGCGGATCTCAGTTCGCACGCTTGTTTCTTTCTGTCTGTGGCCTGGCGCCCAATCACCGAACACACCAGTGGCGCTCTACCGCCCCCATCCGGTGGGAGTCCGTCACTGCAGCCCAATCACCGAACACACCAGTGGCGCTCTACCGCCCCCATCCGGTGGGAGTCCGTCACTGCAGCCCAATCACCGAACACACCAGTGGCGCTCTACCGCCCCCATCCGGTGGGAGTCCGTCACTGCAGCCCAATCACCGAACACACCGGGGCTCTACCGCCCCCATCCGGTGGGAGTCCGTCACTGCAGCCCAATCACCGAACACACCAGTGGCGCTCTACCGCCCCCATCCGGTGGGAGTCCGTCACTGCAGCCCAATCACCGAACACACCTGTAGAGCTCTACCGCCCCCAGGTGGTGGGAATGTGTACCTGCAACCCAATCACCGAACACATCAGTGGAGCTCTATCGCCCCCCGCCGGTGGGAGTGCAGCACTGCAAAACAATAACAACACATTTATTTTTATTTTATTTTTATTTTATATACTATCTTCATCCTCTCCAAGGAACCATCACCTTATCGTGGTGGAGAGGTTTGTGTGCCCTAAGGATCCTGGGAGCTATGTTGTCGGGAGTCTTGTACTCCTGGTAGGGTCACCCAAGGCAAACAGGTCTCAGGTGAAGGGCCAGACAAAGAATGGTTCAGAAGATCCCATGAAAAATCAAAAAGGGAAAAATGTGACCCTGCCCGGAGGAAGCCTGGGGCCCATGTCTGGAGCCAGGCCTGGACGGAGGGCCCGTCAGGGCAGACCGATGGGGTCGGGTGCGCTGCCATATGGGTGGCAGTGAAGACAGGGGGTCACGACAGACCAGACCCGGGCGGCAGAAACTGGCTTTGGGGACGTGGAATGTCACCTCACTGGTGGGGAAGCAGGCGGAGCTTGTGTTGGAGGTGGAGCGTTACCAGTTCGATCTGGTGGGGCTTACCTCCACGCATAGCCTCGGTACTGGATCCAAACTCCTGGATAGGGGTTGGACCTTGTTTTACTCCGGAGTTGCGTCACGCGTGAGGCGCAGGGCGGGTGTGGGGATACTCACAAGCCCCCGGCTGAGTGCTGCTTTATTGGAGTTTACCCCGGCGGATGACAGGGTCGCCTCCCTACACCTTAAGGCTGTGGGGGGGGAAACTCTGACTGTTATTTGTGCATACGCACCAAATGTCAGTTCAGAATATTCGGCCTTCTTGGTGTCCCTAAATGGGGTCCTTGAAGGGATCCCTGCAGGGGACTCAATTGTTCTCCTGGGGGACTTCAATGCACACGTCAGCAATGATGGAGACACTTGGAGGGGCGTGATTGGGAGGAATGGCCTCCCTGATCTGAACCCGAGCGGTGTTATGTTGTTGGACTTCTGTGCTAGTCACGGATTGTTCATAACTAACACCATGTTCGAACACAAGGATGCTCACAAGTGTACCTGGTACCAGAGCACCCTGGGTCGGAGGTCAATGATTGACCTTGTGATCGTATCATCTGACCTTTGACCGTGTGTTTTGGACACTTGGGTTAAGAGAGGGGCAGAGCTTCAACTGGTCACCACCTGGTGGTGAGTTGGGTCCGTTGGTGGAGGAAACCTTTGGATAGACCTGGTAAGCCCATACGAGTAGTGCGGGTGAACTGGGAACGTCTGGAGGAGGACACGGTCCGCGAGGCCTTCAACTCCCACCTCTGAAGGAGCTTCTCGTGCATCCCTGTGGAGGCTGGGGGCATTGAACCTGAATGGTCGATGTTCAAACTTCCATTGCTGAAGCTGCAGCTGAGAGCTGTGGTCTGAAGGTCTTGGGTGCCTCAAGGGGCGGTAACCCTCAAACACCGTGGTGGACCCCGGTGGTCAGGCAAGCCGTCCGACTGAAGAAGGAGGCCTTCAGGGGCATGTTGTCCCTGGGGACTCCTGAAGCAGTTGCAGGGTACCGACAGGCCAAAAGGTCTGCAGACTCGGCTGTGATGGAGGCAAAACAGAGTGTGGGAGGAGTTCGGAGAGGCAATGGAGAAGGACTATCGGACGGCACCAAAGTTGTTCTGGAGGACTGTCCGAGACCTCAGGAGGGGGAAACGGGGAACCATCCAAGCTGTATACAGCAAAGATGGGACACTGTTGACTTCAACTGAGGAGGTTGTCGGTCGGTGGAAGGAACACTTTGAGGAACTCCTGAATCCAACTACCCCAACTGACCCGTCCTCTGTTGCAGAGGCAGAGCTGGAGGATGATGGGGGATCAGAGTCAATCTCTCGGGGTGAAGTCACCGAGGTAGTTAAACAACTTCACGGTGGCAAAGCCCCGGGTGTTGATGAGATTTGCCCTGAAATACTGAAGGCTCTGGGTGTTGAGGGGCTGTCGTGGATGACACGCCTCTTTAACATTACGTGGAAGTCTGGGACAGTGGTGAAAGGGTGGCAGACTGGGGTGGTGGTTCCTCTGTTTAAAAAGGGGGACCAGAGGGTGTGTGCCAACTACAGGGGCATCACACTCCTCAGCCTCCCTGGGAAAGTTTACTCCAAGGTGCTGGAAAGGAGGGTCCGGCTGATTGTCGAGCCTCAGATTGAGGAGGAACAATGTGGGTTCCGTCCTGGTCGTGGAACAACTGACCAGCTTTTTGCTCTCACAGGGATCCTAGAGGGGGCTTGGGAGTATGCCCATCCAGTCTACATGTGTTTTGGACTTGGAGAAGGCGTACGATTGGGTCCCCAGGGATATACTGTGGGAAGTACTGCGGGAGTATGGGGTGAGGGGGCCTCTCCTCAGGGCCATCCAATCCCTGTACGCCCAAAGTGAGAGCTGCGTTCGGGTTCTCGGCAGTAAGTCAAACTTGTTCCGAGTAGCTGTTGGCCTTCACCAGGGCTGCACTTTATCACCAATTCTGTTTGTGATTTTCATGGACAGGATATCGAGGCGTAGTCGTGGTGAGGAGGGGTTACAGTTTGGTGGCCTGAGGATTGCATCGCTGCTTTTTGCAGATGATGTGGTCCTGTTTGCGTCATCGGCCTGTGACCTGCAGCGCTCACTGGTCCGGTTTGCAGCTGAGTGTGAAGCGGCGGGGATGAGGATCAGCACCTCCAAATCTGAGGCCATGGTCCTCAGCAGGAAACCGGTGGAATGCCTTCTCCGAGTGGGGATGAGGTCCTTCCACAAGTGAAGGAGTTTAAGTATCTTGGGGTCCTGTTCACGAGTGAGGGAACAATGGAGCGTGAGATTGGACGGAGAATTGGGGCAGCAGGAGCGGTATTGCAGTCGCTTTACCGCACTGTTGTCACAAAGAGGGAGCTAAGCCGAGAGGCAAAGCTCTCCATCTACCGTTCAATCTTCGTTCCTACCCTCACCTATGGTCATGAGCGATGGGTCATGACCCAAAGAACGAGATCATGGATACAAGCGGCTGAAATGGTCTTTCTCAGGCGGATAGCTGGTGTCTCCCTTAGAGATAAGGTGAGAAACACTGCTGTTCATGAGGGGCTCAGAGTAGAGCCGCTGCTCCTTCACGTGGAGTCAGTTGAGGTGTTTTGGGCATCTGGTGTGGATGCCTCTGGGACGTCTCCCTAGGGAGGTATTTCTGGCATGTCCAGCTAGGAGACCTCTGGGCTCCCTCTTGAAGCTGCTGCCACCGTGACCTGACTCCGGATAAGCGGTAGAAGATGTATGGATGGTTCAAAACTCTGCAGCGTCATTCTGAACTAAAACACAGTTGATTATTAAACATTTCCTGCTCTCAGATAGTGTAAATCAGTGGTTCTTAACATTGTTGGAGGTACCGAACCCTACCGGTTTCATGTGCTCACTCACCGAACCCTCTAGTTAAAAAATATAAATTAAAATTTAAGATATAAGTACAGTAAATGTTTTACTGGTGTATTTAATGAATTGTGCATTAATGTTTCCTTTTTCAAAGACCTAAACCAGGACAGCGCATGAACTGACATGAAATGACCTACCTTTAAATCAGTGTGACCTCTGCTGTTGTCATAGAGACCAGTTCAGATATGCGTGGCTTCACCTTGACAGGTGTTACTCTGATGTCATTTTACACCAAAGTCTGTTTCTGTTGTTTCCATCAGCTTCAGGAAGTGTTCCTTTATTTTTACCAGCACCAGACTAGAGGTGTTCAACTTGACATTCAGATCCTGCAGAACGCTGACTCCCATCACGTTCCGTTATACAGTACAGGTAAATTCAGGTTAATAATAATGGATTAGATTTATATAGCACTTTTCTGGACACTCAAAGACGCTTTACATCGGATTCATTATTCATCCACTCCTCATTCGTACATGTTGATGGTAACTACGTATGTAGCCACAGCTGCCCTGGGGCAGACTAACGGAGGCTTGGCTGCCAATCTGCCCCTACGGCCCCTCTGACCACCACCGGAACAATCACACACATTCACACCAGCGAGTGCCTTGCCCAAGGACACAACGACAAACGACTCGGTGGGAGAGGGAATCGAACAGCCGACCTTGTATCATTGGACGATCCGCTCTACCACTGAGCCACGGTCACCCGTTGCACATATTCGTCCGACCACTTTCTTTTTTTGCTCAACGTAGTTACTATGAATTAAAATATTAAGGAAGCAATCAGATGACGTACCATCATGACAGACATAAATCCACTACTGAGTGTGCAAAATCCCCTGTAGCACAGGTAGGCTAATTGATGTAGTGTCACGTGATCACCTGCAGCCAGTGATGACTAAGGGGGCGTGTCATCACGAATCGACACGATGTGTCAAACGTACACAGTGATTCGTGTTTGTTCGGCAAAAACAACTGACACGATGTGTCGGGTTTTTGTCTTGACCTCCATCTCCGCCGAACCCCTACGACCAACTCACCGAACCCCGAGGGTTCGATCGAGCCCAGGTTAAGAACCACTGGTGTAAATGGTCTGAGCTCCTCATGTTACCCAAACTGTCCTGGATCAATAAGCATTCTTAAATCTCCATGTCTTTGTGTGTTTTATGAAGTCCAGTGTATATGGAGGTCATTCTTTAGGTTTTTCTGGTATATTTTGTCCTCATGAACAGCTTTTATTTTTTGAAGGTATTTTGTTGTATATTAAAAATGACTATTTCCACTCAATGAAATCAGAAACAACAGATGGACACATTCTATTCTATTCATTAATAATACATATCCTGTCAGCAGTGATGACAAGATATCTTTGGCACATTTGTCACAAGAAAATTCAAGGGCAAAATCTCCTTCCATCAGTGACATACTTCATACTGTGGAGTTTTACTGCTTGATTCCTAAACAGTCAGTTGTTTGGCAGAAAAAAATATGCTAAAAAACATGATAGATGCTCTGGTGAACCAAGATCCATCGAATGACAGTGAAGTGTGTCAGGCTGAGCATTTGAAGGACTTGTCCAATGACAAATGCAGGCCTTCAATTTCCACTCTCTTGTATAAAAAGTGCCTGTCTCAGCGGTGTAATCGCCAGCTGGTCAACTCATTAAAGAAAAGTCAAAGTCGGCAAAGATGTCCTGTTGTTCAGCGGTGAGAACGCAGACGGTCCTGGGGAGGGTGAGAACTGGCTGGAGGCGCGTGAACTCTGGGTCAAAGTTGCTAACATCCTGCGATGTCCTGATGACTGGTAGAAAGGGTGGCTTTATCTTCTTGGCCAGCAGGGCTTCCCAGTTCATCCCCTGTCAATAGATGGCAGGTGAACAAACAGCTGTTAGTCCACCATAATGAACTGTCTTCAAACAAAGCTGACGGATGATCAGTGGGATGTAGATGTGGCTGATAAAGAGCTCAGGTCAACACTCCCCTTAAAAACACAAACATTTCCAACACCCACTTCCATTAGACTTTGTGAAGAGGTGGTCAGACGTAAACCCTTTTGTTTTGTTGAAGGTTGCTGTCAACCAAATAAAAAATACTCTGTAAAATCATGCAGTATTAGAACCTGGCTGTCTAACAACCTGAAAGAATATGTGTCTCTTGATCTGCAAGGCGTCTTCTACTCCTGCTCCAAGTCTCATCTCTGGCATTTTCTGCAACAGCTAAAACACAATGAGAAGAAGAGATGATCACGTCTCCTTCAGTCACGTGTCAGCTGAAATCAATGCTGATGATACATGATCACATGATCATGGGAATACAACCCCATTGGTTTCTTAGAAAGCCGACCTTCTGAATGAGGGACACTGACTCCGGAGAGAGGAAGCGAGGGTATCGCACCTCATCGTTTACAATGCTGTCAAACACCTCCTCCTCATCATCACCGGGAAACGGAGACTGAAAGACAAAAGACCAAAACTAACTCAATATCCTTCAAATAAAAGATCTCAAGACTCTCCATACATGTTAACCTCCCTACAAATTACAGGACAGTTCTGCAAAATCTGTCTTAAGTTGTTCAGTAGAGGTGCAGACGATGTGACCACACACCCTCTACTACTGGTGAATTACACAAATGCGTGCCACTTTTTCACGGGAATAAAAAACAGCTGACTGATCAGCACACAGTAAGCAGGGACCTTCAGACCACTGCCCACTAAAATCAACCAGTCTGCATCTTAGCTCTGTTGGTAGCTGTTTGTCTTGTTTGTACTGACCTCCCCCACCAGCATCTCATAGATGAGGACCCCCAGTCCCCACCAGTCCACACTCCGGGTGTAGTTGTTGTCTGTTAGCACTTCTGGAGCCAGAAACTCTGGTGTGCCACAGAACGTTGAGGTTCGATCCCCGTGGCACATACCTAAACATAATCCAGATGTAGAGATATAACAGCAGACACTAGGGATGACACACACAACGAGATGACACACACAACGAGATGACACACACAACGGGATGACATACACAACGGGATGACACACACAACGGGATGACACACACAACGACATGACACACACAACGAGATGACACACACAACGGGATGACACACACAACGGGATGACACACACAACGAGATGACACACACAACGGGATGACACACACAACGGGATGACACACACAACGAGATGACACACACAATGAGATGACACACACAACGAGATGACACACACAACGAGATTACACACACAACGGGATGACACACACAACGAGATGACACACACAACGGGATGACACACACAACGGGATGACACACACAACGAGATGACACACACAACGGGATGACACACACAACGGGATGACACACACAACGAGATGACACACACAACGAGATGACACACACAACGAGATGACACACACAACGAGATGACACACACAATGAGATGACACACACAACGAGATGACTCACACAACGAGATGACACACACAACGAGATGACACACACAACGGACGACTCTCACAACGAGATGACACACACGAGATGACGCACACAACGAGATGACACACACAACGGGATGACACACACAATGAGATGACACACACAATGAGATGACACACACAATGAGATGACACACACAATGAGATGACACACACAATGAGATGACACAATGAGATGACACAATGAGATGACACACACAATGAGATGACACACACAATGAGATGACACACACAATGAGATGACACACACAATGAGATGACACAATGAGATGCCGCACACAATGAGATGACACACACAACGAGATGACACACACAATGAGATGACACAATGAGATGACAGACACAATGAGATGACAGACACAATGAGATGACACACACAATGAGATGACACACACAACAAGATGACACACACAACGAGATGACACACACAATGAGATGACACACACAATGAGATGACACACACAACGAGATGACACACACAACGGATGACTCTCACAACGGATGACTCTCACAACGAGATGACACACACGAGATGACGCACACAACGAGATGACACACACAACGGGATGACACACACAATGAGATGACACACACAATGAGATGACACACACAATGAGATGACACACACAATGAGATGACACACACAATGAGATGACACACACAATGAGATGACACACACAACGAGATGACACACACAACGGGATGACACACACAACGGGATGACACACACAACGAGATGACACACACAACGAGATGACACACACAACGGGATGACACACACAACGAGATGACACACACAACGGGATGACACACACAACGAGATGACACACACAACGGGATGACACACACAACGAGATGACACACACAACGGGATGACACACACAACGGGATGACACACACAACGAGATGACACACACAACGGGATGACACACACAACGGGATGACACACACAACGAGATGACACACACAACGAGATGACACACACAACGAGATGACACACACAACGAGATGACTCACACAACGAGATGACACACACAACGGGATGACACACACAACGGGATGACACACACAACGGGATGACACACACAACGGGATGACACACACAACGGATGACTCTCACAACGAGATGACACACACGAGATGACGCACACAACGAGATGACACACACAACGGGATGACACACACAATGAGATGACACACACAATGAGATGACACACACAATGAGATGACACACACAACAAGATGACACACACAACGAGATGACACACACGAGATGACGCACACAACGAGATGACACACACAACGGGATGACACACACAATGAGATGACACACACAATGAGATGACACACACAACGAGATGACACACACAACGGATGACTCTCACAACGAGATGACACACACGAGATGACGCACACAATGAGATGACACACACAACGGGATGACACACACAATGAGATGACACACACAATGAGATGACACACACAATGAGATGACACACACAATGAGATGACACACACAATGAGATGACACAATGAGATGACACAATGAGATGACACACACAATGAGATGACACACACAATGAGATGACACACACAATGAGATGACACACACAACGAGATGACACACACAACGGGATGACACACACAACGGGATGACACACACAACGAGATGACACACACAACGAGATGACTCACACAACGAGATGACACAAACAACGAGATGACACACACAACGAGATGACACACACAACGAGATGACACACACAACGAGATGACACACACAACGGGATGACACACACGAGATGACGCACACAACGAGATGACACACACAACGGGATGACACACACAACGAGATGACACACACAATGAGATGACACACACAATGAGATGACACACACAATGAGATGACACACACAATGAGATGACACACACAATGAGATGACACACACAATGAGATGACACACACAATGAGATGACACAATGAGATGACACACACAATGAGATGACACACACAACGAGATGACACACACAACGGGATGACACACACAACGGGATGACACACACAACGAGATGACACACACAACGAGATGACACACACAACGAGATGACTCACACAACGAGATGACACAAACAACGAGATGACACACACAACGAGATGACACACACAACGAGATGACACACACAAAGAGATGACACACACAATTAGATGACACACACAACGGGATGACACACACAACGAGATGACACAAACAATGAGATGACACACACAACGGGATGACACACACAACGAGATTACACAAACAATGAGATGACACACACAATGGGATGACGCACACAATGGGATGACACCCACAATGTGATGACGCACACAACGAGATGACGCACACAACGAGATGACACACACAACGAGATGACACACACAACGAGATGACACACACAATGAGATGACACACACGATGAGATGACAAACACGATGAGATGACACACACGATGAGATGACACACACGACGGGATGACACACACAATGAGATGACACACACGATGAGATGACACACACGATGAGATGACACACACAATGAGATGACACACACAATGAGATGACACACACAACGAGATGACACAAACAATGAGATGACACACACAATGAGATGACACACACAATGAGATGACACACACAATGAGATGACACACACAACGAGATGACACACACAACGAGTTGACACACACAATGAGATGACACACACAATGAGATGACACACACAATGGGATGACACACACAATGGGATGACACACACAATGAGATGACACACACAAATAGATGACACACACAATGAGATGACACACACAATGAGAAAACACAATGAGATGACACACACAATGAGATGACACACACAATGAGATGACACAATGAGATGCCGCACACAATGAGATGACACACACAACGAGATGACACACACAATGAGATGACACACACAATGAGATGACACAATGAGATGACAGACACAATGAGATGACAGACACAATGAGATGACAGACACAATGAGATGACACACACAATGAGATGACACACACAACAAGATGACACACACACGAGATGACGCACACAACGAGATGACGCACACAACGAGATGACGCACACAACGGGATGACACACACAACGAGATGACACACACAATGAGATGACACACACAACGAGATGACACACACAACGGATGACTCTCACAACGAGATGACACACACGAGATGACGCACACAACGAGATGACACACACAACGGGATGACACACACAATGAGATGACACACACAATGAGATGAAACACACAATGAGATGACACACACAATGAGATGACACACACAATGAGATGACACACACAATGAGATGACACAATGAGATGACACAATGAGATGACACACACAATGAGATGACACACACAATGAGATGACACACATAATGAGATGACACACACAATGAGATGACACACACAATGACATGACACACACAACGAGATGACACACACAACGGGATGACACACACAACGAGATGACACACACAATTAGATGACACACACAACGGGATGACACACACAACGAGATGACACAAACAATGAGATGACACACACAACGGGATGACACACACAACGAGATTACACAAACAATGAGATGACACACACAATGGGATGACGCACACAATGGGATGACGCACACAATGTGATGACGCACACAATGTGATGACGCACACAACGAGATGACGCACACAACGAGATGACACACACGATGAGATGACACACACGATGAGATGACACACACAATGAGATGACACACACAATGAGATGACACACACAATGAGATGACACAAACAATGAGATGACACACACAATGAGATGACACACACAATGAGATGACAGACACAATGAGATGACACACACAATGAGATGACACACACAACGAGTTGACACACACAATGAGATGACACACACAATGAGATGACACACACAATGGGATGACACACACAATGGGATGACACACACAATGAGATGACACACACAATGAGATGACACACACAATGAGATGACACACACAATGAGATGACACAATGAGATGACACACACAATGAGATGACACACACAATGAGATGACACAATGAGATGCCGCACACAATGAGATGACACACACAACGAGATGACACACACAATGAGATGACACACACAATGAGATGACACAATGAGATGACAGACACAATGAGATGACAGACACAATGAGATGACACACACAATGAGATGACACACACAATGAGATGACACACACAATGAGATGACACAATGAGATGACACACACAACGAGATGACACTCACAATGAGATGACACACACAATGAGATGACACACACAATGAAATGACACACACAATGAGATGACACACACAATGAGATGACACACACAATGAGATGACACACACGATGAGATGACACAATGAGATGACACACACAATGAGATGACACACACAATGAGATGACACAATGAGATGACAAAATGAGATGACACACACAATGAGATGACACACACAATGAGATGACACACACAATGAGATGACACACACAATGAGATGACACACACAATGAGATGACACACACAATGAGATGACACACACAACGAGATGACACACACAACGAGATGACACACACAACGGGATGACACACACAACGGGATGACACACACAACGAGATGACACACACAACGAGATGACTCACACAACGAGATGACACAAACAACGAGATGACACACACAACGAGATGACACACACAACGAGATGACACACACAACGAGATGACACACACAATTAGATGACACACACAACGGGATGACACACACAACGAGATGACACAAACAATGAGATGACACACACAATGAAATGACACACACAATGAGATGACACAAACAATGAGCTGACACACACAATGGATGACGCACACAATGGGATGACGCACACAACGAGATGACGCACACAACGAGATGACGCACACAACGAGATGACACACACAACGAGATGACACACACAACGAGATGACACACACAACGAGATGACACACACGATGAGATGACACACACGATGAGATGACACACACGATGAGATGACACACACGACGGGATGACACACACAATGAGATGACACACATGATGAGATGACACACACGATGAGATGACACACACAACGAGATGACACACACAACGAGATGACACACACGATGAGATGACACACACGATGAGATGACACACACGATGAGATGACACACACGACGAGATGACACACACGACGGGATGACACACACAATGAGATGACACACATGATGAGATGACACACACGATGAGATGACACACACAATGAGATGACACACACAATGAGATGACACACACAATGAGATGACACACACAATGAGATGACACAATGAGATGACAGACACAATGAGATGACACACACAATGAGATGACACACACAATGAGATGACACACACAATGAGATGACACACACAATGAGATGACACAAACAATGAGATGACACACACAATGAGATGACACATACAATGAGATGACACACACAATGAGATGACACACACAATGAAATGACACACACAATGAGATGACACACACAATGAGATGACACACACAATGAGATGACACACACAATGAGATGACACACACAATGAGATGACACAATGAGATGACACACACAATGAGATGACACACACAATGAGATGACACACACAATGAGATGACACACACAGTGCACCAAAAACAGTACGAACACTACAGACACCTCATCCCACCCATGCCCAACCAGGCCTGTTTATTTTTTTATTTCTCTGCCTATCTATACCTTTCTATTTGTATATTCTTGATGGGTTTATATATTAGTCTTTCTCCTTGGTGTACTACTTTCTATGTGCTGGTGCTTTCTGTGTGCTTCTTTTGTGTTTTGTGTACTTACTGTGCTGTGTGTGACAGAGAACTAATTTCCCTGATGGAACCTCCTTAAGGGATCAATGAAGCTATAGTCTACACTAACAAAAGAAGCATCATCCTTTCATCCTGCAATTCAGGTAGAATACTAGTGAAGTAAGTCTTAGTATCACAGGAACATGTGACCACATCCTAAACGTTGCTTCTTTGCAAACAATGAAAGGAGAATGATCCCAGAGAATCATTAATGCCTTTTACACTCCAACATGCCATGTGGTGTTTGCTACAGGTTCTATCATACAGTCTCATAAAAGTGTTGACTTTACAAGATTTCTCTGCAACAGGAGAAATCTTGGTTTTGAAGAGTTCTCCTGTTGCTGGTTCCACGCCTCTTCCTGCTGCTGTGAGCGTTTCCCGTTGTGTTCGTTTGACTGAAGCGTCGTTGTTCACTGTTGTCGCATAATCACTGTTAGAATCTTGTGTTGTTTTAAGAGGAAGCGGGTTGTTTTTTCCAGCTTAGTACTTGATAACAAAAGCTATCACGTATTTTGGCTAACCTCAGACGAGTGCTTTATTATTAAGATAATCTGCCATAGTTTAGAGGTAGCTTAGCTTATTTTAGATGCTAACCATGGCTATGCTTCCTTCTCTCCTCCCTCTCCCCCTCTCTGCTGCTCAGTCAGTCTGATGTTTAGTTTTTTCCCCACTTCCTTCAGTGAAAAGGGCATCTGCACGAGTGTAGTGCTTTTTCTCTGATGGAAGCAAGGCTTAGCCAATTGGAGGTTCTGTGCCACCTATTCTGTGTAGCTGTGCCACCTAGCCAGGTAGCTTTAGCCGGAACGGAGCCACAAGCTCAAGTTAGTCAAGCTCAGGTTAGACCCTCCTCAGCTCAAGTTAGCCCCTCCCCAGCTCAAGTTAGCCCCTACCCAGCTCAGGTTAGCCACTCCCCAGCTCAAGTTAGCCACTCCCCAGCTCAAGTTAGCCCCTACCCAGCTCAAGTTAGCCCCTACCCAGCTCAGGTTAGCCACTCCCCAGCTCAGGTCAGCCTTCCTCCAGCAGCCCCCGAGCAGGAGCAGTGGGTGACTGTTCGGAGGAAACATAATGGCAGGCGGAAGCCTCGGGTTCACCACCAACCAACGCAAACCTTTGTTTATCGAACAGCTTTTCCCTGCCCAGTGACACGCCCACTGAGGAACAAACTCTGGTGATTGGCAGCTCTGTGGTGCGGCACGTTAAACTAAAGACACCAGCGACCATAGTCAAATGTATACCGGGTGCCACACCGGGCGACATCTAGTCATTCGTAAAACTGCTGGCTAAAGATAAACGTACATATAGTAAGATAGTAATTCATGTCGGCAGCAATGACACCCGGTTACGCCAATCGGAGGTCACTAAAATCAACATCCAGTTGGTGTGCAGCTACGCAAAAACAATGTCGGACTCCGTAGTGTTCTCTGGTCCCCTTCCTAATCTGACCAGTGATGACATGTTTAGCCGCATGTCTTCACTCAAACGCTGGCTGTCTAGGTGGTGTCCTGCTAATGACACAGTTTGCTGATAATTGGCGGTCATTTTGGGGAAAACCTCTCATTAGGAGAGACGGCATACATCCCACTTGGGATGGCGCCGCTCTCCTGTCCAAAAATCTGACCACGTTTATTTCTGCCCCAAAACCATGACCCAGAGTTGAGACCGGGATGCAGAGTCTCAGTCTTAAACAGGTCTCTGCACTCCTAGAACGGTCACCCACTGTACCTTCACCCACTGTAATGTTACCCACTGTACCTTCACCCACTGTAATGTTACCACTTTAATGTTACCACTGTAATGTTACCACTGTAATGTTACCCACTGTAATGTTACCACTGTAATGTTACCCACTGTACCTTCACCCACTGTACCTTCACCCACTGTAATGTTACCACTGTAATGTTACCACTGTAATGTTACCCACTGTAATGTTACCCACTGTAATGTTGCCACTGTAATGTTACCCACTGTAATGTTACCCACTGTAATGTTATACACTGTAATGTTACCTACTGTAATGTTACCACTGTAATGTTACCACTGTAATGTTACCACTGTAATGTTACCCACTGTAATGTTACCCACTGTACTGTTACCCACTGTAATGTTACCACTGTAATGTTACCACTGTGATGTTACCAACTACAATCTACACCTTTACCTACTATACTGTCACCCAGCATACGGTCACCCACTGTACACACCATTGAGACTGACTGTCCCATGACTGTTTCAAGTTAATTCATTTAAAATTAATTCATTTCAAGTCCAGAGGAAAGCAACTGGACATCCAAATTTAATAAAAATCAAAACCAAGACTCCAACAGCTCCGGAGTACAAAACAATAAAATGTGGTCTCCTGAATATTAAATCTGTCTTCAAAAGCTGTTTTAATCAATGACATATCAGATTATCATACAGATTTATTCTGTTTAACAGAATCCTGGCTAAGTGAGGATGAGTATTGTTCCCTAAATGAAGCTACTCCTCCTGGTCACCTAAATCATCAGATCCCTCCAGTCTCAGGCAGAGGTGGTGGAGTTACATCTATTTTTAATTCCTAGCTAGATTTGAGCCCTAAACCAAAAATGGTCTTTAATTCATTTGAAAGTCTTGGGTTTGATTGAGCCTATCAAACCCAATCCAGAAACTATTATTTGTCATCATCTATCGTCCTCCTGGTCCATACGGTGACTTTCTATCTGAATTTGCCGATTTCTTAACTAGTTTAATTCTTAAAACTGATAAGGTCATTATTGTTGGTGATTTCAATATTCACGTGGACGACAGTAATGATAGCCTCGGTAGCACATTCATGTCATTACTAGATTCCATAGGCTCTAGTCAGTGTGTACAGGAATCTACCCACCAGTTTAACCACTCTCTGGACTTAGTCCTGATTTATGGGATTGAAATTGAAGAGTTAATCATCTTTCCACATAATCCTATCCTCTCTGACCACTGCCTGATAACTTTTGACATTCGGCTACTGTGTAATTCACTTCCTGCAAAAAAAGTTTATACTAGAAATCTATCAGATTATACTATTTCTAAATTCAGGGAAGAAATCCCAAGTATACTTAATCTAATCCCACATCTGAACTACACAGAGGGTCATTTCCCGAATTCAGTTGATGTTAGTCCATCTGAAATTGATGAGTTTGTTGACAATATAACAGACTCTGCAAAAAACCTTAGATTTAATTGCTCCACTAAAAAATAAGACTATCAACCAGGGGATGTGAGCTCCCTGGTTTAAATCTCATACCCACCAATTAAAGCAGAAATCCCAAAAATCTGAGAGGAAAGGCGTTGTACTAAACTAGAACACCGCTCTGCTTGGCAAGATCTTCTTCTTTTCTTTTGGGCTTTTCCCTTCAGAGGTCGCCACAGCCAATCAGTGTCCTCCATCTAACCCTGTCTTCTGCATCCTCTTCTCTCACACCAACTACCTTCATGTCCTCTTTCACTACATCCATAAACCTCCTCTTTGGTCTTCCTCTAGGCCTCCTGCCTGGCAGTTCAGAACTCAGCATCCTTCTACCAATATATTCACTATCTCTCCTCTGGACATGTCCAAACCATCTCAGTCTGGCCTCTCTGACTTTATCTCCAGAACCTCTAACATGTGCTGTCCCTCTGATGTACTCATTCCTGATCCTATCCATCCTGGTCACTCCCAGAGAGAACCTCAGCATCTTCATCTCTGCTACCTCCAGCTCTGTCTCCTGTCTTTTCCTCAGTGACACTGTCTCTAGACCAAACAACATCGCTGGTCTCACCACAGTTTTGTACACCTTTCCTTTCATTTTAGCTGAAACTCTTCTATCACACATCACACCTGACACTTTCCTCCACCCGTTCCATCCTGCCTGGACACGCTTCTTCACCTCTTTTCCACACTCTCCATTGCTCTGGACTGTTGACCCTAAGTACTTCAAATCCTCCACCTTCTTGATCTCTTCTCCCTGTAACCTCACTCTTCCACTTGGGTCCCTCTCATTCACACACATGTACTCTGTCTTACTGCGGCTAACCTTCATTCCTCTCCTTTCCAGGACAAACCTCCACCTCTCTAGCTTCTCCTCCACCTGTTCCCTGCTCTCACTGCAGATCACAATGTCATCGGCAAACATCATAGTCCATGGAGATTCCTGTCTAACCTGGTCTGTCAGCCTGTCCATCACCATAGCAACAAGAAGGGGCTCAGAGCTGATCCCTGATGTAGTCCCACCTCCACCCTGAACTCCTCTGTCACACCTACAGCACACCTCACCACTGTCTTACAGTCCTCATACATGTCCTGCACCGCTCTAACATACTTCTCTGCCACTCCAGACTTCCTCATACAATACCACAGTTCCTCTCTGGGCACCCTGTCATCAGCTTTCTCCAGATCTACAAAAACACAATGCAGCTCCCTCTGGCCTTCTCTGTACTTCTCTATCAACATCCTCAAAGCAAATACTGCATCTGTAGTACTCTGTTTTGGCATGAAACCATACTGCTGCTCACAAATGTTCACTTCTGCCCTTAGTCTAGCTTCCACTACTCTCTCCCATAACTTCATTGTATGGCTCATCAGCTTTATTCCTCTGTAGTTGCCACAACTCTGCACATCTCCCTTGTTCTTAAAAATGGGCACCAGCACACTTCTCCTCCATTCCTCAGGCATCTTCTCACTATCTAAGATCCTGTTGAACAACCCAGTCAGAAACTCTACTGCCACCTCTCCTAGACACTTCCATACCTCTACAGGTATATCATCAGGACCGACTGCCTTTCCACTCTTGATCCTCTTCAGTGCCCTCCTCACTTCATCCTGACTAATCTTTGCTACTTCCTGGTCCACAACAGTCACCTCTTCTAGTCTTTGTTCTCTCTCATTTTCCACGTTCATCAACTCTTCAAAGTACTCTTTCCATCTTCCCATCACACTACTGGCACCTGTCAATAGACTTCCATCCCTATCCTTAATCACCCTAACCTGCTGCACGTCCTTCCCATCTCTGTCTCTCTGTCTTGCCAACCTGTATAGATCAGTCTCTCCCTCCTTACTGTCCAACCTAGCATACAAGTCATCATAAGCCCCTTGTTTGGCCTTTGCTACCTCTACCTTCACCTTACGCTGCATCTCCCTGTACTCCTGTCTACTCTCCTCAGTCCTCTCAGTGTCCCACTTCTTCTTAGCTAACCTCTTTCTCTGTATACACTCCTGTACCTCCTCATTCCACCACCAAGTCTCCTTATCTACTTTCCTTCCAGATGACACACCAAGTACTCTCCTACCTGTCTCCCTGATCACATTAGCTGTAGTTGTCCAGTCATCTGGAAGCACCTCCTGACCACCCAGAGCCTGTCTTAACTCCTTCCTAAAAGTCATGCAACACTCTTCCTTTTTCAGCTTCCACCATTTCGTCTTCTGCTCTGCCTTTGTCCTCTTCATCTTCCTCACCACCACAGTCATCCTACACACCACCATCCAATGCTGTTTGGCTACACTCTCACCTACCACTACTTTGCAGTCACTGATCTCCTTCAGGTTACACCGTCTACACCAGATGTAGTCTACCTGTGTGCTCCTACCTCCACTCTTATAGGTCACTCTATGTTCCTGCCTCTTCTGGAAGAAAGTATTCACTACAGCCATTTCCATCCTTTTTGCAAAGTCAACTACCATCTGTCCTTCTTCGTTCCTCTCCTGGATACCAAACCTGCCCATCACCTCCTCATCACCTCTGTTTCCTGCACCAACATGTCCATTGAAGTCTGCTCCAATGACAACTCTCTCACTTCTAGGTCTGCTCTGCATCACTTCATCAAAGTCCAGCCAGAATTTCTCCTTCTCCTCCAGCTCACATCCTACCTGTGGAGCATACCCGCTAACAACATTGAACATCACACCTTCTATTTCTAGCTTCAGACTCATCACTCTATCCGACACTCTTTTTACCTCCAGGACATTCCTAACAAACTCCTCCTTCAAGATAACTCCTACTCCATTTCTCTTCCTATCTACACCATGATAGAACAACTTGAACCCTGCTCCTAAACTTCTAGCCTTGCTACCTTTCCACCTGGTCTCCTGGACACACAGTATGTCTACCTTCCTCCTCTGCATCATGTCAACCAACTCTCTACCTTTTCCTGTCATAGTTTCAACAGTCAACGTCCCTACTCTCAGTGTTCCTCTTGTCTCTCTTCCTACGAACACACTCTCCTCTCCTTCGACCAACAGTATTCCAATTTTCCTTCTCTGTGTGGCAAGATAGTTTACATAAATACAGGAAGGCACTTGGTTCTGCTAGAGCAGGCTATTATTCATTATTAATCAGGGACAGTAGAAACAATCACAGATTCTTGTTCAGTACTGTATCCAGATTGACAAAGAGCCACAGTGTGTATGAGCAATGATTTTATGAATTTCTTTAATAAGATCCTGCTCATCAGAGACAAAATTAATGGCGTCCTGTCCTCAAACTCTGGTCCTTCTTTAGGTCCCTTAGATCCGGAAAACACACAGCTGACTCCTGAACCCTTTGGTTCTATGGAGGTCTTTTCTCCAATACAGATCAGTCAGCTGATTAAAATAGTCTCCTCAGCTAAACCATCCACCTGTCTGTTAGATCCAATTTCATCAAAGCTCATCAAAGAAGCCTTACCTTTACTTAGCAACCACTTCCGTAATATAATTAATCTCATTTAATTATATTAGGGAAGTCATAATCAACTGGATATGTACCATGGTCCTTTAAAGTAGCTGTAATGAAGCCACTCTTCAAAAAACCTAACCTGGACCCTACTGTTCTAAATAATTATCAAATCTCCAATTTTTGTCTAAGATCTTGGAGAAAATAGTCGCTAATCAGTTTTGTGATTTCCTAAAATCCAACAGTTTATTCGAGAATTTCCAGTCAGGTTTCAGGGAACATCATAGTACGGAAACAGCACTTGTCAAGGTTAGCAACGACCTTCTAACCGCTTCAGACAGAGGACTTGTTTCTATACTGGTTCTCTTGGACCTCAGTGTGGCGTTTGACACAACTGACCACAATATTCTTCTGGCATGACTGGACCAAACAATTGGTGTTAAGGGATCAGCACTGATGTGGTTTAAGTCCTATTTAACTGACCGTTCCCAGTTTGTTCACGTTAATAACAACTCCTCTCAGTCAACCACAGTTAGTTATGGAGTTCCTCAAGGCTCGGTTCTTGGTCCAATACTGTTTATCTTGTACATGCTTCCTCTGGGTAATTTGATAAGGAAACACTCCATCAACTTCCATTGTTATGCCGATGATACGCAATTATATCTCTGGATTAAACCTGACGAAGTCAGCCAGTTGGACAAATTACAGGCGTGTATGAAAGAGATCAAAGATTGGATGACCAATAACTTTTTGCATCTAAATTCCGATAAAACTGAGGTCATTGTGCTCGGCCCAAAAACTGTTAGGGATGTAGTGCCCAGTGATGTAATAACCTTGCATGGCATCACGTTTGAGGCCAAAACCTCTGCGAGGAACCTAGGTGTCATCGTTGATCAGGATCTCTGGTTTAACACACACATTAAGCAGGTTTCTAGAACGGCCTTTTTCCATCTCAAACATAGTTAAAATCAGGAATATTTTAAAACGGAGTGATGCAGAGAAATTAATCCACGCTTTCATCACTTCCAGACTAGATTACTGCAACGCACTTTTTACAGGCTGCTCCAAAAAGTCGCTGAAGACTCTTCAACTAATCCAGAATGCTGCTGCCAATGTTCTGACCAAGACCAGTACCAGAGACCATGTTCTGACCAGGACCAGTACCAGAGATCAGGTTCTGACCAGGACCAGTACCAGAGACCATGTTTCTCCTGTGTTGCTTCTCTGCACTGGCTTCCTGTGAAAGCTAGGACAGATGTTAAAATACTCCTCCTCACTTCCAAAGCCCTTGGTGGCACCGACCTACCTGAAGGAACTTTAGTTCCATATAATCCATCTAGAGCATTACGCTCTCAACATACTGGCCTACTGGTGGTTCCTAGAATTTATAAAAGTAGGACGGGGGCTAGAGCCTTGTGCTGTCAAGCCCCTCTATTGTGGAACCACCTCCCTCCTCAGTTCGGGGGGCAGACACCCTCTCATTATTTAAGACTAGACTTAAAACTTTTCTTTTTCAAAAATTTTACTATTAAGGCAGCTTAGGCTGCTAATTTTTTTTCTTATAGACCTACACTGCTGGAGACTCAACATCCAGACTCACTGAGGTCGTCTCTCCTCTTCCTCCTCTCCGACCTCACTCTCCTGGTCTCCATTCACACCTTCACTAACTCCACTCCTTCCCTGGAGTCTCTGTGCTCTATGTCCTCACAGGTTCTCTCAGGTTCAGCCCTCATCCATCCATCCACTGTAGACCTGCTCCCCCCATCCCACCAGTATCACCCCCATCTATCCATCGGCTGGGGTCCTGCTTCCTTTGTACCTCCTTCCACCATACAGTCATCCATGCAGCTGTAATTGTGCCTTGAATTTACCAACTACATGGTGGGGAACATGTATTGAAGACAACAACCCCAATGGTCTAACTATAACCATACAGACACCGACTCTATCTGGACTATCTGACACTCTCTCTCTGTCTCTCTTTCTCTGACCCTGTCCTTATCTTCATCTTATTTCTTTTTCACCCAACCAGTCAAGGCGGATGGCCGCTCAAAAGAGTCTGGGTCCTGACCAGAGATAATTCCTCAATGAGGGAGTTTTTCCCCATCACTGTCGCTTATGCTTTGGAGGGTTAAGTTGGATTTTTCTGTTTGTTAAAGCGCTTTGAAATGTCTGTTGCCATGATTAAGCGCTATATAAGTTTGACTGATTGATTTACTT
The DNA here is from genome assembly GCF_040054535.1 of Antennarius striatus. Taxonomy (NCBI): domain Eukaryota; kingdom Metazoa; phylum Chordata; class Actinopteri; order Lophiiformes; family Antennariidae; genus Antennarius; species Antennarius striatus. The sequence goes on along the minus strand of NC_090790.1, from coordinate 1,164,904 downwards.
CTACAGGACAGATCCTTACCTTCTTTGCACAAGCCAAAGTCTGCTATCCTCACAAAACCATCAGCATCCATGAGCAGATTATCCAGCTTCAAATCCCTGACAGACATAAACCACATTACACTACATCAGGCAGTATATGAAGCTCTACTGTCATGACAGCAGTGTGAGATGAAGTCACCTGTAAACGATCTGGTTCTGGTGGAGAAACTCAAGGCCAAGCAGCACACATGATGAATAAAACCTGAACAAATAAATGATGGAGAATGTGTTGAGACCCGGTGCCTCCATCCACCCTGAGCAATCCGTCTCAAGGGGACAAGTCAGATCTGAAGGGTCAGACCACGTTTAGGGGTGGTCTAACTCAGTGGTCCCCTACATTTTTGGCCCCACGGACCTATTTAATGTCAGACAACATTTTCAGGGACCGGCCTTTAAGGTGTGGTGGATAAATACAACAGAATAATATTATATGACCTGCATGAAAACTGTGGCATTTTCAAAACATAGTAATAAACATGAATCATGACATGAGTAACATCCTCTCTGCCCACAACACTCTCTGGTTGCTATGGTAATGTTTCAACATTCCTTCAAAATAAGGTAAACCGCAAATACAAAGTGCATGAACAATACAACTCACCACAATGCTGAATCAGTGGGAGCCCTGAACTTGTCTTTCTGCAACCAGGCAGTGCCATCTAGGGGTAATAGGAGACAATGGCACCAAAAGTGTGTGGATTATGTCCAGTCTACAAAATAGACTGGACATAATTTTGTTTTGGTCGCCGTCACTGCAGGTACCCCAATTCACACAGGTAGGATGTAGGAAATGGCAATATTGTTTTCAGTGCTGTTGTGACGATCTCAGGAGTATGGGGTTCGGGGCCCTTTGCTGAGGGCTGTCCGGTCCCTGTATTAACAAAGCCAGAGCTTGGTCCGCATTGCCGGCAGTAAGTCAGACCTGTTCCAGGTGCATGTTGGACTCCAGCAGGGCTGCCCTCTATCACCGGTTCTGTTCATAATCTTTATGGACAGAATTTCTAGGTGCAGCCAGGATCCAGAGGGGGTCCGGTTTGGGGACCAAAGGATTTCATCTCTGCTTTTTGCAGACGATGTTGTCCTGTTGGCCTCATCAAACCTGGACCTTCAGCGTGCACTGGGACGGTTTGCACCTGAGTGTAACACGAGTGGGATGAGGATCAACACCTCTAAATCCGAGGCCATGGTTCTCGATCGGAAAAGAGTGGTGTGCCCTCTTCAGGTCGGTGGAGAGTCTTTGCCCCAAGTGAAGGAGTTTAAGTATCTTGGGGTCTTGTTGACGAGTGAGGGAAGGATGGAACGTGAGACTGACAGACGGATCGGTGCAGCTTCTGCAGTGATGCAGTGGCTGTAGGTCTGTGGTGGTGAAGAAGGAGCTGAGTCACAAGACGAAGCTCTGGATTTACTGGTCAATCTACGTTCCTACTCTCACCTATGGTCAGGAGCTTTGGGTCATGACCCTAAGGACAAGATCCCGGATACAAGCAGCTGAAATGAGTTTCCACCGTAGAGTGGATGGGCACACCCTTAGAGATAGGGTGAGGAGCTCAGTCACCAGGGAGGAGCTCGGAGTAGTCGCTACTCCTCCGCCTTGAGCAGAGCCAGCTGAGGTGGCTCGGGAATCTGTTCCTGACGCCTCCTTGGGGAGGTGTTCCGGGCATGTCCTACCAGGAGGAGACCTGGAGGAAGACCTAGGACACGCTGGAGGGACTATGTCTTTCAGCTGGCCTGGGAACGCCTCGGGATCTACCTGGAGGAGCTGGAGGAGGTGTCTGGGGAGAGGGAAGTATGGGCATCCCTCCTGAGACTGTTGCCGCTGCTGAGACTGTGCAACCTTGTTAATCCGTGCACTTAAACCAGACAGCCCTCCGGTCATGTCAGGAGCTCCGTCGGTTCATGTGCCGACACAAAAAGGTCCATTCCAGTTTGCCTGATATATAATCATCAAGGGACTTGAATAGTTCTGCCGCTGTGGCTTTGGTTGTCAATGACAGTGCACATTAGATATCCTCACGTACATCCTTCTGATTAACATATCGCACATGAACGTGTAGTATTGCCTTTTTGTCAATATCTGTAGACTCATCAACCTGGAGTGCATACCATGGTGATGTATTAATCCTCTCCAGTAATTCTGTCTCAATATCATCCACTATTTCCTCGATGCGCGGAGTGACGGTGCTGGCCGAAGGAGACCCCTGTGTGATCTTTTTAACCTCAGCCTCTCCTAGAACTTCAACAGACGTCTTCAGTGGAGGGCAGGAACAAGTCTTTGCCAATGGTGAATGGCTTTTTAGCCTTAGCGATACGATTAGCCACCAAGTATGATGCTCTCAGTGCACTCGCATTTGTTGATGTGGTGGCCCTCAGTCATTAATTCTGTCCTTCTTGTTCATGCTCTTTCATTTCAAAATACTCCAAAGGCTTGTCTTTTAATGCAGGGTGCTTGGCCTGGTCCGCGGCCCAGGAGTTGGGGACCGCTGGTCTAGCTGACGTGTTGTGGGTCATTCTGGAAGACCATATCTATACTTTATTCCTTACAATCAGTATGTATGACAAACATACAGACTGATGTGGCAAGGACCCACAATGAACTTTGTGGAGCACCATCTATCTAAACTCTCCATGTGAATTTGCTAATCCCACTTTGGCAACATCCTGACCATCCCAACTCTGATTGGCTTTCAGACCTGGCATCACAATTGTGTTTCTCATATAGACTCTCACTTTGGACTTTGATGTTATGGCCACACCATAATTCCTCCCTAGTATTGATTAACTATCTATCCATCAGAGACAGATAGGATGGGTTACTGTGAGACCAAGTCTAACTAGCTAACTCTAACTCTTCATTGAAATCCTTCGACACATGGAGGTTATCATTAGAGCCATCTCATCAATCACTAAATGATGTTTTGGATGTGAAGTCACTGGTTTGTTTGCAGTAAAAAGATTGTGTGTTCGTCCAAGTGTTGTGTCTTTATTTGGTATTTGAAGTGGGGAAATGAGCTCAAACAAAAGGTGGCTAGAGATGCTCTATAACAACAGTTGTCAGTCATGACTGGACCACACTGGACAGATGGGAACAGCTGCAGTGAGAGGTTACCCACCAGGTCTGTTTCTCTGAGAAGATGCTGTTGTGAATGTGAGTCATCAGGTCTCCTCCTGGGGAGTAGGTCATCACAAAGCACAGGTGGTCAGCCGTCTGGAAGCAGCCGTGTAGGTTCACCAGGAAAGGATGTCGGGAGGCATTGATCACTTCAAAGATCCTCTTTTCACACATGAGGCTGAACGCAAACGCAGGCATTTTAGGGAATGTCATCATCTCATTCTGACTGTGGCTACTGATTTTCTGCTACAACTAAGCTGTGCTTTTCATTATGAAGAAAAACTGCATTTATATAAAGAAACACGGATTGAGGAGAGGCTTTTCTTTGCCTCCGTTGGCCTCACGAGGGACACATTGGGTTCTATCCCTGCAGGTGTTTCCCTGCTCTACCTGTGAAGTGTATTTAGAAACCGATTTAACCTCTGGGACTATACAAACGAAATGAATTGAAGAATGACTTTTAGAAATCCATTTCTATGGAATGCAGGCTGTCAATGTGTGTGTTCCCTCTGGCTTTGTCATTTGTTTTCATTTAATTTTTTAATTTTAATCAACCATACTGATCCCTGTAGGGAAATTATTAATCCACTCTATCACACGGGTTATTAGACGCATGCATATATAGTGTGTGTGCATTCCCGTAGCGCGCGCACACAGACACACACACACACACACACACGCACGCACAAACTATGGTTATGCCCATCGCCCACACAACAATGCATATATCCTGGACAAAAACTATGATTTTCGAAAATCTAAAGTGAAGATTTTTGAAAATGACTGAAAGTTGTCAGTCTCCAATACTGTACTGCAATGAAAACTGCTGTGACACATGTGTGACCCATGTTTGCATGTCCAATCAGATTGGACGCAGTTAAAACTGTGTTGGTGGTAAAATTCTCCAGGTGTTTTTACACACCTTGTTGTTGAAGTGGTGTTGCTTCATGTTGAGCACAGACGAAGGTCGGCTGTTTATCGACAGATAAACGTTCCACTTCCAGGACGTGTTGACAAACAAGATTGACACGAGAATATTTGTTCTTCTGTTTTTTCTTAATTGGAATCATAAAGTTGACGTATTATATAGCTTTCTAAATTTTCCCATCTTAATTTTAGTTGTTTTCTTTTGCTACAAATGCATCTCGGTAGAACAGTCCTCATCTCATCCAAGGAACCCTGTTATTATGTACAACGACAATAGAATTCATTCATTCATTCATTCATTCATTCAATGCCAGTTTTGGGTCAGACTGGGATGCGCTGTAAGCTGGTTGAACTCTGAGACTCCCACGTGTTCCGGTCCTCGCTCCTGTCGCTGTCAGAGTTGTAACGGAGTTCTTCTAAACGTTCTGATCCACACACCGATGCGGTCGTGTGTTTTTTTAAAGCGGGGTGGGGGGGGGCTAGCTTACCTGTCAACTTCACCACGTGTTACTACGTCTCCTTTCTTCAGGGCCTTGATGGCGTACAGTTTGCGTGACTTCTTATACTCTGCCAGCAGCACCTTGGATCAGGAGGCACCAACCATCACAATGTTAACATGAACGATAGTGCAGATGGGAGCTAACAGGTAATGAAGGAGGAGGAGGATGACGTGACCTGGCTGGAGAAGCTGTGGCTTCCTGTAGAATCTTTTCTCAGGAGTTTTGTGCAGCTCAAAGGGTAAAGCAGTGACGTTTACTCACCTTTCCAAAGTGACCTCTTCCCAGGACTGAGATGCAGTTGAAGTCTTCCATCTGAAGACCCCCGTCCCTACAGAAAAGTTTACAATTTTATTTTTTCTTGCCACCTTCAGCCTACATTAAAACTGACACTTCAGGGACTATTCAGTGATATAAGGTCCAAATCACATAGTGTAAGAGTATTTATTCTTTCCTCATCCTAATAAGGATTGTCTGGGCTGTCTCAATGCGCTATAAGCAGAGGTTGAACTGGACATGGTAAATGGACAACTTATTTAGTTCTAGTAAGGGCGTTACAACACGAGCCAACATGCACCCATTCACCCTAGCATTCATACACACAAGGAACACCTGTTCATTATGTGCAGTAACCATTCATACATCACTCAGACTGATGGCAGCAAGTAACTTCAGCCTCTTGCTGAAGGAACTTCAACATATCTGTGACAGGACTGAACCACTGAACGTCTGATAAATAGACCACTAGTGTAGCTTGTAGTAAGTAACTTTTATAAAAATAACTTTTTTACATGCTTTCTAAAACTAATAATCAGCTCGTCAAGCCCCATCCAGTGCTCCTAATGCCATTGGACCAGGCTTGACAAATCCTCGTCTGATTCTAAAGCACCAACATGGGCCAGGAGGAAGGTGTGGTGCCGAGTCACTCCTGTGCCTCTGCTTCAGGTAGCACCAGCCTGGAATCCGGCCTCGAGGGACGGGAGCTGTAGGCCGCGTGGTCAGCGTAGGCCACGTGGTCAGCCACCTATCAGAAGGGCTGATAAGTGTTTGACCACCTATCAGCCCTTCTGTGGTCTGAGTCCTCAAACCACACATTTTAGGATATTTCCAACTGATACCGTACCTCATCACACAATAACTTGTGGGACTTACTGTAGGGGAGGGTGGACTGAGGGCTGGCGTTTCAGCTTTGGGCTCTCCACAGGAGTCTGCTGTATGAGCAACAGAAACAAGCACAAAATGCTCAGGATCACTTCTCTGCTGTTAGCCTCAGATGTTATTGTGATTGATGCTGAAGTTATTCTCACCATTAGTCAGTGAAACAGAATTCCTGCCTTGCTTACCAGGGGAGAGTCTCCGATGTTCTTCGTGTGATGAGGAGATCTGCAAGGATATTCCTCAGAACAACTGGAACTTAGAGCAGTTTCTCTGAAAAACCAAGAGACAAATGTTTTTGCAGCCACTGCGGTGGAATCCATGGATCTCTTGTTTTCCCTCCTGTGATGCTAAATAAGGGGCAGATCTTGCAAAGTGAGTGGGCACAAAGGCTACCTCATCCCAGCTCTACTGACTCACAGCAGGCTCTCCAGCCTCTCCTCCAGCATTCCTCTGGATCATAGGGTATCTGAGTGACTTGCAATCAATTTTTATTGCACAGGTCTTTTTCAAGTCCAGATGATGCCGATCCCTTCCCCCTAGAGATTTTTTTAACGACTCTGTCAGAACCGATCAGCCTCGGTGACAGTAATGGTAAAAACGTGTATAATGGTAAAGAATTATACAATCATAAACTTAAAGATCAAGGTGACACACCATTGTTTTCCATGAGATATATGTTAATGTTTCTGCGCTAAGTGTGGAGCTACTTTCTCAGTTTGCTGAACGTAACTTGTGGCTCATTGTGTAAACACTACGAGACCAGCCCTTGACCTCACTGAAGCGGAGCTAACTAGTTAGCCAAATGCTAGCTGACTTCAACAGCTTGTGAGGGACATTCAGTGTGTAGCTCTGAGCCGGGTCGTTACCACACACTGGTACCGTAGCCTGAGCGAACTCCCTCTCGGGGGTGACCACGCCTATATTCAGGTGGACAATCAAATATGACTCAGGATCGGTTGCAGTAGTAGTAGTAGTAGTAGTAGTATGATGCCGATCCCTCCTGTGAACCTCCCTAAAGGAGGTTCCGTCAGGGAAATTGACATCTCTGTCTTACTACACACAGCACAGTGAGTACACAAAACACACAGAAAGAAGTACCGACACCTAAAAAGAATAAGAATAACACACCACAAAACATGCAAATAAAAGTATATTTGGCTCGGGGGATGAAGGAGTTCAATCTGTTGTTCCTGTATGTGGGGGGGTTCAGCCTCTGGCTCCTCTGGTTGTTGGTAACGGTATGCAGAGGGTGGTTGACATGGTCCATGATGTCCAGCAGTTTGTCCAGAGGGTCCAGCTTCATCCCCACCACTGAACTGGTCCTCCTGATCAGCTTCTCCATCCTGGAGAGATCCGCCTTGGTCACGCTCCCTCCCCAACACACCACAGTGAACGACAGGATGCTGGTGACCACAGACTGGTAGAACATCCACAGGAGCTTCCTGTAGATGCTGAATGCCCTCGGCCTCCTCAGAAAGTACATCCTGCTCTGAGCTTTCTGGTCCAGCTGCCTCGTGTTGCTGGTCCAGTCCAGCTTGTTGTCCAGCCACAGCCCAGGATATTTATAGGTCTGCACAATCTCCACCTCCTCCGTTCCTATCAGAACTGGTCTAGGTTGGGGTCTGTCCCTCCTGAAGTCAATGACCAGCTCTTTAGTTCTGGAGGTGTTGGGCTGCAGACTGTTGCTGTGACACCAGTCAACAAAGTCCTTCACCAGGCATCTATACTCCTCCTCCTCATTGTCCCTGATACATCCCACGATAGCTGTGTCATCTGAGAACTTCTGGATGTGACACAGTTCTGAGTTGTAGCAGAAGTCCACCGTGTACAGGGAGAAGAGGATTGGGACAAGCCAGTCCCCTGTGGAGCACCGATGCAGCTGACCACAGTATCAGATGTGACCTTTAGCCTGACCAACTGTGGTCTGTCGGTGAGGTAGTCGTGTATCCAAGCAACCAGTGTCCAATCGCATTGGTAGGAGTTTTTCCTGTAGGATACAGGGCCGGATGGTGTTAAAGGCACCTGAGAAATCCAGGAAAAGTATCCTCACTCCCGCTTCCCTTGTCCAGATGTGTGTAGGCTCGGTGTAGCATGTGGAGGATGGCGTCCTTCATGCCAACCTTTCCTCGGTGGGCAAACTGTAGAGTCCTCAGCATGTTGCACCGAGGCCTGAGGAGATCAATTCAGGTCAATTTGCTCCATCAGTCACCCTGGAGATGACGTAAGGTTCAGCTCTGTGGTCAATCTGATTGTTTTGGGTTCTGTCCAGCAATGAATCCAAAGGATTTCAAATATCTATGGATGCAGGAAGCGTTTTCTAGGATTTGGTAGGGTTGGAGACGACCACTATGTACATGTAGAGACCTGAAAAAAATTGTTTTTCATAACAGGACCTCTTTAAGCAGGAGAAAAAAGGTTAAAGGGTCGTCTGACTGCAGTGCAGAAGCCATTAAAAGAAAATGTGTCAAACAAGAATCAAAATGGATTTTAACTATTTCAGAGCTCTGAATGATTTAGATACCTTTACTACCTTGTGTTGTGTCAAGGATGTCCCATGTTCCGTGTTGAGTGAGAAGCTTTTGTTCAGTCATTGGTTGGTTTATTTTATGTACATTTTGTTTAGTTAGCTGATGAGGATCCTGACTGAGATACTGCATGTAATAATCTTCAAGTATTCTTGTTTAATGTGTTAAAGTTCCCTTTTTCTGTTTTTCATTTTTTCAAAATGTAATTTTTTTAATCAGAGCATTCAGCAAACCAATTTTCGATTGAGTCATACTTCACAAAAGCAAAACTAAACAAACTACATTGTATGATTACGATTAAATTTTGTTTAGTTTATTATTTTCCTACCATTAAATGTTTTTGAGTGTGAATTCCACGTCAATGTGATTTTGTTTTTTGTGAATGTTCTTTTAAAAATGAAATGCCTTGCAGTAAGTAGCCTCTTCTCTGCAGTCGTCCCAGGGTACTGACTAGTAGTGATAAACTGTATGCTCACCATCCTGCTGGTCGTCCCAGCCTCAACACCTGTCCGCTCCACTGCAAGAGAAGATGGCTTCTGGGCTTCCCTTGGGCCAGATCGCACCGTGACTGTGGGACAGCTTCCAGTTATGCTCGGCCAGAGGACACCAGGCCCAGCAGTGCCTTGTGTCTGAGCTGGGACTCAACTAGCTCCAATCCCTCTTGAGCTTCAAGCTTCCAGCCAGTAACAATTGTAACCATTGAGATGCAACTGTGGGGTCACTGGAGTCTCAACAGGCCAGTGCTTCTCTTGTGAATGAAACCCTGACTTCCTCCTCCAAGCTGCCATCCAGCAGCGCTGCTAAGGGTGATGAGGCAGACCCGGCTATCTTTCTCAGGCTGGAGCTCGACTTTCTCTTCTGGGTTTCTACAGTAGACATGGCCAACATCTACTGGCCAGAGGATAAGGTTCAGGACAGAATACTGATAGAACCATGCCCTGAACCTGCCCAGTAGACCAGACTTGTCTACTGTAGTCTACTGTAATGGTTGTTGGAGTGCTTGGCGTTGGAGTGCTGTTGTCTCCGAGCCAGGGTCCTCCTGCGTTCCACAAGGTCTTAGTCCTCCCTTCCCAAGCATTTCATTCGGCTCTGATGAACTTTTAGGCCTTGGTCATTCTTGTAGACCTCACTGCAGATGCATCTTTTTGTCTGTTTTCCTAGGTTGCCATCATTGGGTCCATCCTGTTGGGAAGCTCATCCGCCCCCCTCTCAGGCTCACCTGAGGGTGTTTCTCCTTAGGTTAATTTGTAATTTGCTTGGTTTCTCCATCACAGGAGTAGCAGGTCGGCCTTCTAACTCTTCCTACCCACTAGAAATTACAAAAAAATCATAGACTACATTCCACCTCTGCTCCACAAGGTGGTGGAAGCTCTTCCTGTCTGTCATTGCCTCCCCCATAAATACAGGCATGAATAGGCAGGACTTCCTCTTTGTCACCAAACACATGCTGCTGAAGCTGGAGATGTATGCTGTCTTTGGTATTTTATTGTAAGTTAAGTTTGTCTTTATTGAATACAATTTATTGTGCATTTAAGTTGGAGTTAGACCAATGTTAATTTAATCACGCATTTTACTAATTTCATGTTTACATTTTTTCAGATTTCCCCACTGTGGGACTAATAAAGGTATATCATATCTTAAAGCTGTTGTTTATTGTATATAGTATGGTAATTATTTCCCTGCTTCACAGAACCACTAGCATCACTGGCACTCATCCAGAGCGTCACCAATGAAGGACTCAAACAGAACCTTTGCTTCCTGTGTAGTCAGTGTGGCTCCAGCTAGAACCTTAATTTCCAACAAAATTGGTCCTTCGAGCCGGATAGCTGAGCCACACACCACGCAGTGACCTGACATGGCCAACGAACAACCAGCCAATGGAAGGCCTGCTGATGAGCCCACTGAACCTGAGCCCACTGAACGTCCTTCGGTTCCATACTATTCAGAGTGTGGATGGACCCGAAGGTGAAATAGACTCAACCCGGCTTTATGCAGACGATGAAGCCACCCCACAAGAGTTTCAAACAGAGCCTGGCCTATCATCTGAGCCCCTACTACCAACCTCTCAAACAGAGGACCAAATCTTATTGCCATCAGTACCTTATAAAGTCATCCTGAGCCCATATGTTCGTGACCCAGGGTCCGACCGAAAAGACCAGCAGGGCCCCCGGCTTCTATGCCACAGCAAAGACCATATACACGGTCCCAAGCCTCCCTCAGTTCTTATAGTAAGAGGGCTCATTCTAAAACAACCTCTAGTCTCCCTAGATCTCACACAAGTAGGCATTCTGGTAGCAGTCACACCTGTTTGACCTGTTTGAGTGAGCTCCAAGTCAGCATACGTGATGCAAAGAAGAACAGAGGTGAGCCGGAGGAGCTGAAAAGACAACTGGAGGAAAAAGAACTGGACGAGCAATGCAGACTGATTGATGAGAAGGCCAGACCTGCTCTGCAAAGGCAGGAAGAGGCACACAAGGAAAGGAGAGAATTTCCCAGTTTCCTTCAACAAAACCTGTCTGATGATGAATTTGATGCAGCTGCTACCCCCCCCCCCCTTCACCTAATATTGCCATCTCTTCCTTTTATGATCTGCCCCCGTCCAGAATATTTACCTCTGCTCCTTCAAGAATTGTACATGCTGACAGTCAAGTTCACTTTACCACTTTGTTGCCATGTCTGTGTGCTGTCCTCTGACTATCCAGTCGTTAACCCATCTGTTCCTGGTTCACTGGACCAGGAACACCCTTTGAAAGGTGTATCGATACACCTTTGGATGCTCTGTTGATCCAAACGAGTCAATTATTTTTTACTCGTTTAGCTCAACAGTCTAATACATTTTTAAAATAATTTATCAGGTACTATTTCATAGAAGGTCGACACGGTGGTGCAGTGGGTAGCATTGATGCACAGCAAGGTGGTTCTGGGTTTGAGTCCCGGTCCGTGTGGAGTTTGCATGTTCTCCCCGTGTCTGTGGATTCTCTCTGGGTTCTCCAGCATCCTCCCACCTCCAGAAACATGAACTTCAGGTTGATTGGCCGTTCCAAATTGACCGTAGGAGTGAGTGTGTGTTCATACAAGTGCTGGTTTAGAAATATGCTGATTAGAAATATACAATACTTCACTACTACACGACCCACCATTTGGGAGAATCTGGTCTGTGATTGAGATTTGTTGAACCTTTAATCATGTCCACTTATTAAAGCACACTTTACTCTGTCTGTGATGGACGTCAGCGCTCATGTTGCTGTCAGACTTGCTGATTTCTGAGACTTTCTGTTGTTAGATCTCAAATGGACAGAAACACTGCCTGAAGTCACTCAGATGGCGCTGACAGGAGCAGCTCAGGTTTGGAACAGCTAGAGATGAGACAAAGACGAGTGTCCGGGTCAGAACGGAGAGCCTCACCCAGCCAGAGGAGTGGTGGACGATGTTGAGCCTGCCAGCGGTGGGCTCATGGGGTCCATGAAGCTGCAGGGGGTCAGGATACTCATCATCAGACGGCCCCACGTGGCAAAGTTCATGTTCATCTGGGCGGCTCGTAAGAAGTGCTTTCCTGAAAGGAGACATGAGTGTAATGTGATGACGAGTATTTAAGTATTGATAAAGGAACCTCCATCAGTCTTTGATTCACCTTCAGCAGTTTAATTACAGCCTCAGGTTAAAATTACAGAAATGTTATATTTATATTGAGCAGTTAATAATTTGTATAAACCACAATTTCTGTGGTTCTAAAAAGCAGAATTATTCATTTTATTGATGGTGCGAAGAAACTGTAGGTAGTACAATGTCCTCCTTCACACCTCAAGGTCCACAGCTGGAATATGAATGACACACAGCTACGTTAACTACTGCAGATTAACTTGATTCACTGAACATCTGTGTGAAGCACTGACTGATCACTGTGGCAAAGGCTACACAGACCCCCAACCAGTGGAAGAGACATCAGGACAGGTAGAGCATCCAGGATGTAGTCACAGGTGCCCCCTCCTGAGCCCCTGTCTAAAATGTGTCTGTGTTCACTCTCAGGTTCTGGAACCACCATTAAACCCAAACCCTACCTGTCAGACAGGAACCTAAAGGCAATGACAAAACCCTTAGTGGAGCTAGATGGCGCTCTGCTGTCACGTACAACAAAACCACAAAGACTAATGTTCATGGGCACTGGTTCAGTATGTTTTAGCACAAAATGATTGGGGGTACAGAATCTACCCCTTTAAACACCCTAAAATGGCTCTTTCCTCATTTGCCCCACCCTTCCCATTGAGTAGTTTTATTAATCCTGCTGAAGAACAGGACAAAGCCACAGACATTGATACCCTACCAGTTGAGGCAGGTTTTCCGGGGTGACACGGAGCAGCTCAGTACCTTTCTCTTTGGGGAAGATTCTCCTCTGCCTCTGGAGCTTGGAACGACGCTCAATGACAGGATTGATGAAAGTCACCTGGTGAGGGGCACAGCATCAGGTCATCAGGGGATAATGAATATTCACAATTTAGGGCACTTTTAGACAGATGATGTGCAGAGTTGTGGCAACTACAGAGGAATAAAGCTGATGAGCCATACAAGGAAGTTATGGGAGAGAGTAGTGGAAGCTAGACTAAGGGCAGAAGTGAGGATTTGTGAGCAGCAGTATGGTTTCATGCCAAAACAGAGTACTACAGATGCAGTATTTGCTCTGAGGACGTTGATAGAGAAGTACAGAGAAGGCCAGAGGGAGCTGCATTGTGTTTTTGTAGATCTGGAGAAAGCTGATGACAGGGTGCCCAGAGAGGAACTGTGGTATTGTATGAGGAAGTCTGGAGTGGCAGAGAAGTATGTTAGAGCGGTGCAGGACATGTATGAGGACTGTAAGACAGTGGTGAGGTGTGTGTAGGTGTGACAGAGGAGTTCAAGGTGGAGGTGGGACTACATCAGGGATCAGCTCTGAGCCCCTTCTTGTTGCTATGGTGATGGACAGGCTGACAGACCAGGTTAGACAGGAATCTCCATGGACTATGATGTTTGCAGATGACATTGTGATCTGTAGTGAGAGCAGGGAACAGGTGGAGGAGAAGCTAGAGAGGTGGAGGTTTGTCCTGGAAAGGAGAGGAATGAAGGTTAGCCGCAGTAAGACAGAGTACATGTGTGTGAATGAGAGGGACCCAAGTGGAAGAGTGAGGTTAGAGGGAGAAGAGATCAAGAAGGTGGAGGATTTGAAGTACTTAGGGTCAACAGTCCAGAGCAATGGAGAGTGTGGAAAAGAGGTGAAGAAGCGTGTCCAGGCAGGATGGAACGGGTGGAGGAAAGTGTCAGGTGTGATGTGTGATAGAAGAGTTTCAGCTAAAATGAAAGGAAAGGTGAACAAAACTGTGGTGAGACCAGCGATGTTGTTTGGTCTAGAGACAGTGTCCCTGAGGAAAAGACAGGAGACAGAGCTGGAGGTAGCAGAGATGAAGATGCTGAGGTTCTCTCTGGGAGTGACCAGGATGGATAGGATCAGGAATGAGTACATCAGAGGGACAGCACATGTTAGAGGTTCTGGAGATAAAGTCAGAGAGGCCAGACTGAGATGGTTTGGACATGTCCAGAGGAGAGATAGTGAATATATTGGTAGAAGGATGCTGAGTTCTGAACTGCCAGGCAGGAGGCCTAGAGGAAGACCAAAGAGGAGGTTTATCGATGTAATGAAAGAGGACATGAAGGTAGTTGGTGTGAGAGAAGAGGATGAGAAGACAGGGTTAGATGGAGGACACTGATTGGCTGTGGCGACCCCTGAAGGGAAAAGCCAAAAGGAGAAGAACACTTTTAAACAGATCACAACTTTTTTCAGTTTACAACAGAAAAACACACAAAATGATTTCTCTGGTGTGATAATTATAAGAAGTCAAACATGAATTATTTTGACATGATATCAACTGTTGGATGTGGAATAATAGAACACACCCAGTGTGAAGATGGACTGTGGTTGGATTCTAAATACAGGAGTCTTTAGGTTTCAAATGAAAGTTCCTCAGAACAAGCCTGTCCTCTGTTCTGGTTCTACCTTTATTGAATCTATTCTAGCAGGATGTTAATGAAGTTCACTATAAAGCACTAAAGTTAAAAGTGGAATGTTCAGAAGGTAAAGAACAGAAGGTGAGGACCTCGATGAAGAGGATGCCCTGAGGCTCCAGGTGCAGACACATGCCATGTCGCCGGTTGTCCAGGAAGTCCTCCAGCCGCAGGAATTTGACCCCTCTCAGCGCTCGCCAGTCCTTCCAGTAGATGGCGACCTCCAGCTCCCTGGACTGGACCAACAAACAATTCAGAGGCTGGAGGAAGAATGATGGGGTAGAGTCGTGGGGTATCTAACACGATGAGTGACCCTCCAATGACTACATGTGATACCATATAGAGACAGCTCATTTAAATGTCATACTGTAATGTATTGTAATATAGTTGTAGTCGTTCTGAGAGAATGTCTGAAATATTTGTTATTCATTTATTCAGGTCTGATTCAACATCCGCAGATGTGGAGAAGAGAATCAGTTCGCCTGACGCCCGACTGTCGCAGGAGACACGCCCGACTGTCGCAGGAGACACGCCCGACTGTCGCAGGAGACACGCCCGACTGTCGCAGGAGACACGCCCGACTGTCGCAGGAGACACGCCCGACTGTCGCAGGAGACACGCCCGACTGTCGCAGGAGACACGCCCGACTGTCGCAGGAGACACGCCCGACTGTCGCAGGAGACACGCCCGATTGTCGCAGGAGACACGCCCGACTGTCGCAGGAGACACGCGTGACGTGGTCAGAAACACGCGTGACGTGGTCAGAAACACGCGTGACGTGGTCAGAAACACGCGTGACGTGGTCGGAGACACGCGTGGTGCGGTAGGAGACACGCGTGATGCGGTAGGAGACACGCGTGATGTGGTCGGAGACACGCGTGGTGCGGTAGGAGACACGCGTGATGCGGTAGGAGACACGCATGATGTGGTCGGAGACATGCATGGTGCGTTAGGAGACACGTGTGATGCAGTCGGAGACACGCGTGATGTGGTCGGAGACATGCGTGATGCGGTAGGAGACACGCATGATGTGGTCGGAGACACTTGTGATGTGGTCGGAGACACGCGTGATGTGGTCGGAGACACGCGTGATGTGGTCGGAGACACGCGTGATGCGGTAGGAGACACGCGTGATGCGGTAGGAGACACGCGTGATGCGGTAGGAGACACGTGTGATGCGGTAGGAGACACGCGTGATGCGGTAGGAGACACGCATGATGCGCTCGGAGACATGCATGGTGCGGTAGGAGACACGTGTGATGCGGTCGGAGACACGCGTGATGTGGTCGGAGACACGCGTGATGTGGTCGGAGACATGCATGGTGCGGTAGGAGACACGTGTGATGCGGTCGGAGACACGCGTGATGTGGTCGGAGACACGCATGATGCGCTCGGAGACATGCATGGTGCGGTAGGAGACACGTGTGATGCAGTCGGAGACATGCATGGTGCGGTAGGAGACACGTGTGATGCGGTCGGAGACACGCGTGATGTGGTCGGAGACACGCGTGATGTGGTCGGAGACATGCATGGTGCGGTAGGAGACACGTGTGATGCAGTCGGAGACACGCGTGATGTGGTCGGAGACATGCGTGATGCGGTAGGAGACACGCATGATGTGGTCGGAGACACTTGTGATGCGGTAGGAGACATGCGTGATGTGGTCGTAGACACGTGTGATGTGGTCGGAGACACGTGTGATGCGGTAGGAGACATGCGTGATGTGGTCGGAGACACGCGTGATGCGGTAGGAGACACGCGTGATGCGGTAGGAGACACGCGTGATGCGGTAGGAGACACGTGTGATGCGGTAGGAGACACGCGTGATGCGGTAGGAGACACGCATGATGCGGTAGGAGACACGCGTGATGCGGTAGGAGACACGCGTGATGCGGTAGGAGACACGCGTGATGCGGTAGGAGACACGCATGATGCGGTAGGAGACACGCATGATGCGCTCGGAGACATGCATGGTGCGGTAGGAGACACGTGTGATGCAGTCGGAGACATGCGTGATGCGGTAGGAGACACGCGTGATGTGGTCGGAGACACGCGTGATGTGGTCGGAGACACGCGTGATGCGGTAGGAGACACGCGTGATGCGGTAGGAGACAC
Source organism: Antennarius striatus (assembly GCF_040054535.1). Classification (NCBI taxonomy): domain Eukaryota; kingdom Metazoa; phylum Chordata; class Actinopteri; order Lophiiformes; family Antennariidae; genus Antennarius; species Antennarius striatus. Next base: position 1,148,504 of record NC_090790.1, on the reverse strand, counting down.
GCGTGATGCGGTAGGAGACACGCATGATGCGGTAGGAGACACGCATGATGCGCTCGGAGACATGCATGGTGCGGTAGGAGACACGTGTGATGCAGTCGGAGACATGCGTGATGCGGTAGGAGACACGCGTGATGTGGTCGGAGACACGCGTGATGTGGTCGGAGACACGCATGGTGTGATCGGAGCGTGGAGCAGCCTGGTGGAGGGTCCACATGTTGCTCACTGACAGTGAACCACTGACCCGTTCCAGTTCGATGCTGAAGCTCTGGTCCCAGGCCTCGTTACCCAGCGTCCTCCAGTGGGTGCGTCCCACCATCCTGTTGTCCACCTTCAGCACGGCACAGACGTCCGCTGGACACAACGACACACAGCTGTTACCCTGTGGCTCTAACATGCAGGTCAGGCGTCAGGTCAGGGGTCGGGTCAGGGGTCAGGTCAGGGGTCAGGTCAGGGGTCAGGCTGTGAAACCCAGTCAAAGAATCTAACACTGTTTATCTGACGTCATGTTTCTGTTCAGGAACACTGACTGGAGCGGTGATGTCACGTGTCCGGTGGTACTGGTGATTATCAGTGTTTGTGGTTTTCACCACTGTGGTCCACGTTGGCTACATTTAGATGTGAGTCAGCAGTCGTGTTGGACGTGCCTTCTCTCCACACCCAGACCCACTCAGACTGGACTCACAAAGAAGTGCTGGTGAGACGGATTTAGTGAAAAAGTGACTCTACAGTAAGAAGGAGCAGATCACAACTCCAGGCTCCTCCAGAGCCGTGTCTCTAGAGGGTGATGGAGATAGAGGGTGATGGAGATAGAGGGTGATGGAGATGGGGGTGATGGAGATAGAGGGTGATGGAGATAGAGGGTGATGGAGATAGAGGGTGATGGAGATAGAGGGTGATGGAGATAGAGGGTTATGGAGATAGAGGGTGATGGAGATAGAGGGTGATGGAGATAGAGGGTGATGGAGATAGAGGGTGATGGAGATAGAGGGTGATGGAGATACTGGGTGATGGAGATACTGGGTGATGGAGATAGAGGGTGATGGAGATAGAGGGTTATGGAGATAGAGGGTGATGGAGATAGAGGGTGATGGAGATAGAGGGTGATGGAGATAGAGGGTGATGGAGATAGAGGGTTATGGAGATAGAGGGTGATGGAGATAGAGGGTGATGGAGATAGAGGGTGATGGAGATAGAGGGTGATGGAGATAGAGGGTGATGGAGATACTGGGTGATGGAGATAGAGGGTGATGGAGATAGAGGGTTATGGAGATAGAGGGTGATGGAGATAGAGGGTGATGGAGATAGAGGGTGATGGAGCCAGGCCAAAGGTCCTTGACTTTTGTGCTGCTATATTTTTCATATATTTTTACAATACTTTGTGGTAATTTAATTAATTAATCAATCGTTATCCAATTTTTTGACACATCAAATGAAATGATGACATCTTTATGGTTGTAGAAGACTTCAATCATTTTGTGATCCAGGGGGACTTCTTGAGAAATTCCCCTCACCCCTCCCTGAGGGGCAGTGGGCAACCAATGGGGAACAAGTTGAGGTCAAGCACGTTGCTCAAGGGCACACGGGCAGGTGGACTAGCAGCACCGGGTTTGAACCGATCCAAAAGAAACCTGAGCAGGACTCACAGGACAGGTCATCAGCGCTGCGTCCTGATAGGCCGGCTCTCGCCTTCAGAGACTTCCCATCGGGTGTGGTCGAGATACTGGTCACATGACCACGGCTCGGAACACCATCCAACAGGTCCTGACAGCCCTTCAGACACACCTCCAACCGACCTGAGGAGAAAACACAGGAGACAGAACGGAAAAAAGGAACTCAGTGGAAGTCAAAGACAGATAATCGTCCCACGTGTGTTACATTACCGATTACCGACACACGCGAGTGTTACATTACCGACACACGCGAGTGTTACATTACCGACACACGCGAGCGTTACATTACCGACACAGGCGCGTTACATTACCGACACCGGCGCGCGTTACATTACCGACACCGGCGTGTTACAATACTGACACAGACGCGTTACATTAACGACACAGGTGTGTTACATTACTGACACCGGCGTGTTACATTACTGACACCGGCGTGTTACATTACTGACACCGGCGTGTTACATTACTGACACCGGCGTGTGTCACATTACTGACACCGGCCTGTTACATTACTGACACCGGCGTGTCACATTACTGACACCGGCGTGTTACATTACTGACACCGGCGTGTCACATTACTGACACCGGCGTGTAACATTACTGACACCGGCGTGTTACATTACTGACACTGGCGTGTTACATTACTGACACCGGCGTGTTACATTACTGACACTGGCGTGTTACATTACTGACACCGGCGTGTTACATTACTGACACCGGCGTGTTACATTACTGACACACGTGTGTTACATTACTGACACTGGCGTGTTACATTACTGACACAGACGCGTTACATTAACGACACAGGTGTGTTACATTACTGACACAGGTGTGTAACATTATTGACACAGGCGTGTTACATTACTGACACACGTGTGTTACATTACTGACACACACGTGTGTTACATTACTGACACACACGTGTGTTACATTACTGACACACACGTGTGTTACATTACTGACACACATGTGTGTTACATTACTGACACACACGTGTGTTACATTACTGACACACACGTGTGTTACATTACTGACACACACGTGTGTTACATTACTGACACACACGTGTGTTACATTACTGACACACACGTGTGTTACATTACTGACACACACGTGTGTTACATTACTGACACACACGTGTGTTACATTACTGACACACACGTGTGTTACATTACTGACACACACGTGTGTTACATTACTGATACACATGTGATACACGGAATACATCAAAAAAAATGTTGATTCAAAATGTTACAACCAAAAAACGTGAACTGTTGTACTGCTGCATATAATACTTGAGGTTAAAGAACATCGATTAAAACTAAGTAAACTTTGCTGGATAAACTCATGGAGGCATAAACAAAGTACAGTGGTACCTGTAACAAAATGAATTGGTTCTGGAAGAAATCTCGTAAGTAGAAAATTTCGTATGTAGAGACATTCGTAAGTAGAGGTACCACTGTAAATTAAATAAATAAGTGAACTGGATGCAAATCTGTGTTCATCACAACTGAACCACAAGAAATCATAGCTCAGAACAGAACTTCAACCAGTGATGACAGTCTATGTTTAGAACCTGTTAGACTGGCTGGTTTGAGGACGGAGGAAGAGGAGGAGAGCAGCGTGTTGGATGGCCTTTTGGGGGTGCTGTCGCTGGGCGAGGCTCCTGATGCCAGCTCCTCCTTGATGGCAGCGTGTTTGGGATGATTCTGAGGCAGCTCCCCCAGACGTCTCTCCAGGGAGAGACGCAGCAAATCCACTTTCTGGAACGACTCCTGCATCCGAGCCTGAGCCTGAGGACAGACAGCAGTGAATTCAGTGTTTAATCAGGGTCGGATTTGGTGGATCTGCAGAGTTGACCAATACTGAAGAAGATACTGGAAAGGCAGTTGGTCCTGATGATATACCTGTAGAGGTATGGAAGTGTCTAGGAGAGGTGGCAGTAGAGTTTCTGACTGGGTTGTTCAACAGGATCTTAGATAGTGAGAAGATGCCTGAGGAATGGAGGAGAAGTGTGCTGGTGCCCATTTTTAAGAACAAGGGAGATGTGCAGAGTTGTGGCAACTACAGAGGAATAAAGCTGATGAGCCATACAATGAAGTTATGGGAGAGAGTAGTGGAAGCTAGACTAAGGGCAGAAGTGAACATTTGTGAGCAGCAGTATGGTTTCATGCCAAAACAGAGTACTACAGATGCAGTATTTGCTCTGAGGACGTTGATAGAGAAGTACAGAGAAGGCCAGAGGGAGCTGCATTGTGTTTTTGTAGATCTGGAGAAAGCTGATGACAGGGTGTCCAGAGAGGAACTGTGGTATTGTATGAGGAAGTCTGGAGTGGCAGAGAAGTATGTTAGAACGGTGCAGGACATGTATGAGGACTGTAAGACAGTGGTGAGGTGTGTGTAGGTGTGACAGAGGCTACCTACCTCTGCCAGGATGCGGCGGTCCTGGATCTTCCGCCCAGTCATCTGCTTCACCACCTTCTTGGCACCTTCTACCACGGCTGCTTCAATCTTCATGTGGTGCAGTAGCTCAGCAATCCGCAGCTCCAGAGGACTGATCATCTCCACAGGATGACCTGAGAGAATGAGAGCACATCACTCTAAAGGTCTACGTATGTACATGTAGTATTTATACCACTGACAGACAACTCCATCCAACCACAACACAGAGCAGCACAGGCCCTCCTGGTTCAGCAGTATCCCATGTGACACTACTGAGACGTCTCATCAGTTCAGATGTCTTGGTCTGCGCGCTGCTGTAGATCAGAAGAACTATGTATAGAAATGTCGTGATGATTACCATGAGAGTCATCTTCATCTTTCGCCTGACTGACTTTGACTATCTGCATGCGCAGAAGCTCAATTTTTGTACGACTGTCCTGCAGCATTTGTTGGGCTGCTGACAGCATCTTCCTGTCCTGGAAAACAAAGACAGATGAAGCAGACATGAATTGCTCATCTGCATAAGATAACAACATACTGGTTGGAGTAGAGTGTCATCTGTGTCAGAACACTGACAAACGTGCACCTGTGTGTGACCTGTGTACCTTGACGGAGCCGTTGGTGTACGTCTGGATCATGTTGTCAGCACCCTGTTTGACTTTGGTCTCCATGGTGAGCTGCTTCTTCAGGGTGATGAGTCGACTGGCCAGCGGTGACATCACCTCTTCCCACTGACAGGACTCTGATACCTGGCTGTCTTCTTCCTCTGAACAACCTGCACCAGAACATTGACAGGGTGGGTTTGGTTCCATAAAAACACATGAACCGCTCCCTGGAGCTGAACTCAAGGTAACGACAGCAGAGAGTAGAACGTCTGCAGGCTGAACCAAACCACGTCTGTCATGACGTCTGACCCACACAGCACTGAAGTCACTTAAAAGTCAAGTCAATCGTCCTGGAATATGGAGGAAAACTGTCTCTACAGTTAAAGCTTCCCTGGGTTTCTCTGGTCCTACCTGTCTCAGGTAGTTTCTTCTGGCTTAACTCCACAAACACACCGAGAAAAAAATGATGACTGATGAACAGAATAAGGAGACAGCCCTCGACATTATTTATGAAAACCATGAAAAGTTGAACAGCTGCCCCTAGCTTAGATTTGACACCAGACTGAATCATCTGAGCACTATTTGCACTATAACTTAAAGCTTCTAGGTCACCATATTGTTTTCTTTGCCCAACCTCTCATGTCATTTTAGTCATTCAAACTTTCTGGATCTTCCCAATGATCCATATCACCACCACAACCTAACGGCTTGTTCCTGACCCCTATCCTACCTCTGACATCGATTTCCTTGTTCAGAACTTTTTGAGATATCCTGCTGACTGACAAACAATCTACAAAATCATGACCTCCTTGGTGGACGACACTAAGAGCACACCTGGATCCACACCTCCATCATGACCCACCTCCTCACCTAGACAACGCCCCCCATCCCCAGGTCCCTACGGATGTCTGGAGACATTGGCCAGCAAACAAGCGAAGAAGCAGACAAACAAACATGCATCAAAATACAGGATAGGTTCAGTTCAAACATCTATCATTGCTAATTATGGAGGTATAAATTTAAAAAATTTGAATAAAGTCAGGGCGATACGGTGGCGCAGTGGGTAGCGCTGTCACTGCACAGCAAGACAGTTCCGGGTTCGAGTCCCGCACTGTTTGGAGTTTGCATGTTTCCCAGTGTCTTGAATGAACGAATGAATGAATAAAGTCAGGCGTTCAACAAAACCATTCATCCCACGGGTACAAATATAGTCTCAACAGTCTCCTACTGACCTGTCTTAAATAGTGGTTGGACTGCAGACCATGGTGGTCTGTAGTCCAACCACAGGTTTATGGTTTCCTTTCTAAAAACATCCACCTCAGTGATGATGGTGACCATGTGCTGCTGCTGGTACCTGTGCTGGTGTCCTTCTCCGCGGACATGGACCTGGCGTTGAGCTCCTGCAGGTCTCTGTGCATCTTGTCCAGCTTGCGGCTCGAGGCTCTGAGCTGTCCCTCCACATCGGCTGCGCTCTTGCGACTGGTGACGGCCCTCCTCATCCTCTCTGCTGCCTCCTTGATCTTCAGCTCACGCTGGATCTCCTGCCTCAGCAGAGTACGAGCATCTTCCAACCGCTGCTGGAACACCGGGTCCAGGATGTCCCCCTCATCCAGATCCTGCAGGTCACCACCCTGAGGGACACACCACATCCAGTTTCTGATCGCTATGGTTACTTCTACTGAAAAGACAGATGACTTCTCAGAGCTGCCTCCCCAATGGAGTGCTCTATAATCCTTATTCCTGGACATCGCCTTTAGACAGGCATGATGAAGATGAACTGGTACTGATGAAGACCACCCAGAGAAACCGCATGCTGGTTCCTCATTCTGTCACTGCACCTAAAGCCAATCTCCTGATCATGTGTGATGATCTAGACCTGCACATTCTGAACACACCCCAGTGAACATCTGAATCATCATCACTGGATTTCTCGCACAAGTCAATTTTGAATCAGTCCTATAAATTTAAATCTTCTGGATCCCCAGATCTAGAACATGGGTCAGTTCTTGATCTACTCCATGTCCAACACTGACTTCAATTCATATTTACTAATGAATTTGGTACTCCAGATGTAATTGTTTTTTTATTTAGATGTTCATAACTTTAACTGAGATCTTCACTTCATTTGTCGTCCAGTTTGTAAAAAAAAAGCCAACGACTTTGTTTTCACTGGTATCAATCAAAACCATGGGTTGACACCGACAGATTGATCAGCTATTGGCTTAAACAAGAGTTAGTTTTACCTCCAGAGAGTAGTGCATCCTGGGATGCGCTTCAACAAAAATGTGTGCATCCCAATATGACATTTATATATCCCAAAAGTAATAACAGAATATACGGTAGAAGCGTATATTCGTAAAATATAAAAACTAAACAAACGGTTAATTTTAATGATTCTATTAATAACAACGTACCTGTTTAACTAAAAAAAGAAAAAAAAGAAAAAAGTTTACTTTCATATTATGTTTATTGAAATGTTAGAGCCTGGTACTCATTCTTAAACAAACAGTTTTAGAAATAAAGATGTAATAGTTTTTTTCACTTTTGCTTTTCAGTCAATAGTTTTCTTTTCCTTTAATTAATATATTCTCCTGTGGACACTGAACCAAGCTGACAGAACCTTCACACACATTTTTTGTAAGCTGCACCCTCATTACTTTGTTTTGGGTGCTGACATTTCGCCGTGCCTCACCTATGGAAACAATCGTGTCCATTCTGGTAGAGATATTCGGATTTTTGCTGGTTTTTTCTTGGCTTCTGCTCCGTCTTTATCCGTAATGCCCACAGTGATATCTGTCTCTTTTTCTTCATTAACTTTTGATAGTTTTTCATTCAAGAAAACACTCATTGTCACCTGGTTTTGCTCCAACTTTTGCATCTTTTTCAGAGGCATGGTGATAAGTAATATGGTAATCCCTTGATTATTCACGCTTCAAGACGCATGGCTTCACTACATCACAGATTTTTAAAATTATATAGTGATATATATATATATATATGTACTGTATATATATATATATGCTCTCTCTGAGATTTTAAATTTCATCTCATCGAGGTCAAGGGAGAGCACGAGAGGTGAAGAGCAAGTGTCTCCTATGAGCTGTAGTCATGTGATCCCGTACCAGCATGCCATTGGCTGACAGCATCCATGTGTGTGCACTGCCTTCTGAGACTCACGGTTCCTCCAGCAGGTTTACAAAAATGCTTTAAACAGTCTGTCAGAGTGTGAGAAAAGGTAATACAGATAGAAGGCGGTTTAATGTCAGTATGGGGGGGGGTTTAAATTATACGTAAATAATAAAATAGATATTTGGTCGCTATATCACGGATTTTCACGGTTTGCCGGTGGTCCTGGAACACATTAACCACGAGTAACGAGATTATACTGTACTCTATAATACTGTACTACTCCTCACTGTCTCACTGCAGCGTTTAAACCAGCAGACGTCGTGTTGCCGTTGGGTTGACTTTAATCAGAATGAATCACACAGGTGAGTCTCGTGACCAGAAACTCGTGCGAGATGAAAACATAATGGAGATTTCCGTGTCTGAAATTGAAGTGAAGAAATGAATAAATTGTGAATATCTTTTGTGTTTCTTCCCGATATTATATCGCTGAAAAGGTAGCATCGATTTGTTTTTATTGTAAGTATTTAAAGCTAGCATCCCAGTGACGCACGTTGTCTGACGATCCTGTCAAAAGATGTGCGTCAAAGACGTTAAAGAAGAGGCAGAAAGACGGTAATTTAACACCCACAGGTCAGTCCCCCTCCGAAAAACACGGTCCATTCCCATGTCCCCCCTCCAGTGCTGAGGCAGATCAGTTCAACATCAATATGAAATGAATGACTACAACCCAAGAACACCGTCAGCACCACAACCCCAACAAGGGAACAATCAGACCAGTTGGATACCGGTTCCTGCAACCACACCAGACAGAACAGGAAGTACCCCATCACAGGGGACCAGGACTGGAGGAAGACCTGGCGATTTGACCAGGAGTTCACCAACAGCAGATGTCAGAAGGTTTCCCCTCGTGGACATCAGTCAGGTTGGCCGTCCATCTGTCAGAAGACTCATTGTTCTGTAGCTCTGAATGGAGAACGCTTCAGAAGAGAGTCCAGAGAATCATCAGCTGCTTCAACAGCCAGAAGCTAGAAGGAGACACTTCTTCAGGTTTAGCATGTCTGTCATTTGAAAGAATAGAACGTGTCATCAATCACCAAAACGTCAGCTGAACTCACATGACCAGCTCGCACCACGTGCTGCGTGACGTGTGGGAGCACTAAAGGGACACGTGGCACGAAAGAACAGAGGTTCTCGTGATCCACCACTGTTTCAACAAGTGTCCAAATGCGATCTGGTTCTGTTCAGACTGGACCACATCATCGGCTAATCTGACAGGTTGCCGTAGCAACGACGTCGGGGCAGAGTCGTCATTCAGACCGTGTGATGTGTGAGGTCATAGAATTGAGACGGCGGCAACAACAACAACAACAACGAACATGAAGTTTTGTTACCATGGCGATATCACTGTCTGGTAGACACACACACACACACACACACACACACACACACCAGACTGTCAACTTCTCCCGTGTCTTACGCTCCGTAACGCGACGCTCTTCCTTCTGGAGTCTTACTCTCACGTCAAGGAAATGACGTCACAGTCCGCCGTATCCGATCAGTGTTTGGAGCTGTTCACACCGAGACGCATCTGTCCAGATCCGATATTAAACTACCTCCAGAATGTGGTTAAAACCCGTCCTGCAAAACTCAGAGGTCATGTGGTGTGGGCTGTCCAGACTACAACCGAACATCTGATATCAATCTGGATGGGATGAGAATCCGATGCAGGCGGCTGAAGATCGGCGGTTCGATTCCCTCTGGGTCCCAGAGACACGGATCAATCATCCCGACACCGACGGATGAGAACTAAAGTTACATTTGATTTTGTTACAACTCATTTAAATTAACATCAAATTGTGGTTCAACCCCTGGTTTCTGTCTGTGAGGAGTCTCATGAACAGAACAAGAATGGTCACTGACTATTACTATCATTACTATCATTACTATTATTATTATTACTATTATTACTATCATTACTATTATTACTATCATTACTATTATTACTATTATTACTATTATTATTATTACTATCATTACTATTATTACTATTATTACTATTATTAATGTTGTCGTTCTGACACTGAGCCCCTCCTGACCGTCCAATCAGAGACTACGTTCAGATATGACGTCACTACTCAAAGGAAATAAATGAGATTATTCAGAGAAAGTTTCCTGGAGACCGACTTTGACTCGGAGCATCGGTCCTGAAGTTCTGGTCCCGTTCGGGTGACAGAACCGGTCCCCAGAGCTGCTCCAATCAGTTCAGCTGCGGGTTCGAGTCCCGCCGGTCTCCTCCCCCCGCAGCAGGAACGGCGGAAACCAGAAGAACCGGACTACCGGGTGTCTGACAGAGGACCGGAATGAGGCCCCGTGTGAACGGGTTCCAGTCCCGGGACAGGAACTCACCTGCACTGGAGCACCTGCCATGGGGCCGACAGGTGAGCCGGAAACTCACATTCACACCAGTCTGCGGACACCCGGAACCACAACCGCTCCGGTGTGAATGGAACCCCGATCCGGGTCGGTCTGGGTCGATCCGGGTCGAGCCGGTCTTGTGTTCGCGGTCGGAACAAATCCGCACAGACTGAAGCTGGATTCAAACAGACCACAGGCGGACTGACGTCATCCCACCGCGGCTGGACTGGTTGGTCGTTAGTAGTGACGCTGAGGCTGCAGCAACCAATCACAGTGGGCTATTCGGTGCACCTGCCGCGGTGTCCTCGTGAGGCGTTCAGGGGCCTCAGTTCTTCCCAGAACTCATTCCAGTGTTTCGGTCACGTTAGTCCCAACAGTCTGGTCCTCAGACTCTGACCCCGGTCCTCACACCCCGGTCCTCACACACCGGGTCCTCACACCCCGGGTCCTCACACCCCGGGTCCTCACACCCCGGGTCCTCACACACCGGGTCCTCACACCCCCGGTCCTCACACCCCGGGTCCTCACACCCCGGTGTTCAGGGTCCGACCCGTTCACCCTTCATGATGCTCCAACACAACAGTCAGTCAACACGTCACCACCAGGATGTCATTTATGAACAGACAAGCCACACCCCCAACAAAATTATGGGTTGTTTTTTTATTATTTAACAATGTTAACACACAACATCCCATAATAGAAAAAAACAATATTCCAAACCTTAGATACAGTATGAAAACCTCTGCTTCTGCAATTATATCAGATCAGAAACGATCAATCAGCTGATCAACAAACAACAACTTTTTTATTTAATTTTTTTATTTTATACTCAGTTAACCCTCAAAGGGAAAGTAGTGGAAAAGTCTAGAGTCAAATCACATCACGTGGATATATTAGTGTGTACAGGTCCTGAACACACACACACACACACACACACACTCCTTTGTGGTGAGCCCACATGAGGAACGTGTAAGGGGGACGGCGCCTTGCTCAAGGGCGCCTCAGCAGTGCTCCGGAGGTGAGCTGACTCCTCCCACTGTCAGCTCACACTCCAGGTGTTTTTGGGTGGGAGGGGGAATCGAACCGCCGATCTTGGAGCATTGGACGACCGGCTCCACCACTGAGTCCCTGCCCCCCCATTGACACACAGCTGATCACTGCCGGGGGGGTCTGACACCCCAAGAGGTTCAATCCCAGGAGCATCGCCTCGGATGACGTCAGAGACCGTAGAGATCAGAGACAGTAATTCTGTGTTGTTTAATTTTTTAACGTAAGCCCCCCCCACATGTTTTCCTTTTCTTTGTTCAGAACACTCTCCTGTGTTTCATGAATATTGTGTTCATCATCTTTTTCTGTTCCATCATTCAGTAAAGAGTATTTTTACTGGACCTCCTGTAATGAACTGGAGGAAGAAACCTGATTTCTCTTTCCTGGAACGCTTTTGAATGTGAACATCTCATGTGGACGTGAAGTTCACACCAACACACTTTGTGTACATTTAGCAGGAAAATACCAGTAAAACTGGAACATTACAGCCGATGAGACTTTTATAATGTCAACGATACCCAGTATTCTGAAACCTGGTGTACTTTGATTGACTGCATGTACTTTATGAAGTGAAAACAAGTATTAGTGTTTGACATAATAATGTCATTTAGAGTGGAATACCCAGAGTTTTGGTAAAGTGTGTGTGCAGAGAAAGAAGTGTTCTATTTAGAAATGAAGAGTTAGTGTTTCTGTAACAGGATGTGTGTTTGAGAAGAGAACGAACCCTCTGGTCGGTCGTGTTTGTAGGAGAGTCTGTGTTCAGGGTTTCATGTGACTGCTGTCTGGACCGACGCCGGTTAGCGACTGAAACAAACTGTATTTACTGTATTTGAATGAACTCACTTGAAAACCTCACGGTGTCACGTTTTAACTCCACCCACTACCGCCCAACCAATCACAGCGCATTGATAAACATGCTGACAGTTGGATATTTGTTCGTCTGTTTCTTTATGAGTCATAAAGTTTATACGGTGACATGCGGGGTGGTGGTGGGGGGGGGGGGGGCACGGCCTCACCTGCCATCATGAAAGAAAAAATGAAAAATGGAAAAAAAAGAAAATCCAGTGACGTGTTTTAAGTTATTTTCTGTTTAACGTCACCAATTTTAGGTTATTTTTACTCGAAATCGCGGAATTTTCACATTTACCACTGAAATACTGATCAGAGATCTATAGTGAGACATTGATCGATTGATCAATGACTAGATTAGCTGTGCTGGGGGCTAAACAGTGAGACCGTAATGCTAACTCTCTGTATGTCGCTATTAAAGTGTTAAAATGTTTGCTCAATGAACTAAATGTCCATAATTTAGCTAATGTATATAATGTAGTTATTTTTACCACCTAATGTTCTGCCATTTTTTTCACATGATGTTAAACAATGTTGATAACACTAGAACTCCCAATTGACTGATTTCAAAATTTACAATGACATAACTTGGTTTAAAAAAACTTATCTACCAATAGGAGCCTGACTTTTCCTGAATGTGTGTATATTTTATTCTGACAGTGTTTGATCATTAATATTTCAAAACACAAAAGAGATCTGAGAAGTGACTACTGGATATTATTTATATATATTTTGGATTATCAGTAAAATAACCAAGAATAAATTGGTGGAAATGGTAAAAACACATCAGGACACTAAATTAAAACGATAATGATTGAGTGTTTTATTTTTTTAATTGACGCAACATAACTTCTCTACAATCAAACATCCAAATTTGAACTTTGAAATAAAACAAATTAAACTCTGTGAAATAAAAACAATCGTATCCTGCTTCAGAACACGTCGGTGTCATTATTAGACCTTAACAATGAAAACTATTAACTATGAACATTCAATAACCCTGTGATGCCCCCCCCCCAGCTGGAGACACTGATGTTACCATACCAAGATGGTTTGCTAATGGCTCCCAATCACTCACAGTCAACACAGGTAACCTGTACCTTCCATCTGCAGCTCCCTCGACCTTATGACATGTGACACAATCATCCTTTGCTTTGTTTTTCTGACACATTCTCCTCTTGGTACTGTCTTCTCCTCTCCATCTTCTGCTGCTCCAAAGGGGCTCTTCTCCATCATCTGTCAGGCTTCTGCTTTCATGTGTCCTGAACAACGTTCCTCTGGAGTCGCATCATCAGGTTCCTCTGTGACATCATCTTATTGGTGCACTTCTTAACAGGATGGAAGCATTAATGGCAGCCAGGTTCAGAATATTATGACACACCACCGATGGCCCTCATCATGTAGGAGCTCACACTGAATACCCCCCCCCCCATCTGATCAAACACATCTACCCCAGCCTGGTTCTGTTGTGGTTCTGGACGTAACCGTCTCCAGTTTAGCCTCGTGGACACTTGTGATGCTGACAGCGGTGTGGGTTGTGATTAGAATGGAGACATGTTTTCTTGGTTAGCATTGATAGACTGTTAGGGTTGACTGTCACATGTCAGCCCCTCTTCAGTGTGTGTGTAGATCTTCATGTCAGACGGAGCCTTACAGTGGAGAGCTTTACATGTGATCATGAGGACTTTGAATTGTATTCTATGATTAATCGGGAGTCAATGAAGCGACGCTAGGACAGGAGAGATGTGCTTAGATAAAAACGGGAGATTTGAGATGGGTCGATAATTATTTAGAACAGTAGGGTCCAGGTTAGGTTTTTTGAGAAGTGGCTTAATTACAGCTACTTTAAAGGACCGTGGTACATATCCAGTAGATAAAGACATGTTAATTATATTAAGGAAGTGGTTGCCAAGTAAAGGTAGGGCTTCTTTGATGAGTTTAGTTGGAATTGGATCTAACAGACAGGAGGATGGTTTAGCTGAGGAGATTATTTTAATCAGCTGACTGATCTGTATTGGAGAAAAGACCTCCATAGAACCAAAGGGTTCAGGAGTCAGCTGTGTGTTTTCTGGATCTAAGGGACCTAAAGAAGGACCAGAGTTTGAGGATAGAACACCATTAATTTTGTCTCTGATGAGCAGGATCTTATTATTGAAGAAATTCATAAAATCATTGCTGTGGAGACTTGATGGAATACTAGGCACAAATGCACTGTGGTTCTTTGTCAGTCTGGATACAGTACTGAACAAGAATCTGTGATTGTTTCTATTGTCCTCCATTAATGATGAATAATAGGCTGCTGTAGCGGAACGAATCCCTTCCTGTGTTTATGTAAACCATCATGCCACGGTGTTCTAGTTTAGTACAACGCCTTTCCTCTCAAGTTTTTGGGATTACTGCTTTAATTATTTGGTATGAGAATTATACCAGGGAGCTCACATCCCCTGTTTTATAGTCTTATTTTTTAGTGGAGCAATCAAATCTAAGGTTTTTCACGGAGAGTCTGTTATATTGTCAACAAAGTCATCAATTTGAGATGGACTAACATCAACTGAATTAGGGAAATGACCCTCTGTGTAGTTCAACTGTGGGATTAAATGAAGCATTCTTGGGATTTCTTCCCCTAATTTAGAAATAGTATGATCTGATAAGTTTTAGTGTAAACTGTTTTTTGCAGGAAGAGAATTACAGAATAGCCGAATGTACAAAGTTATCAGGCAGTGGTCAGAGAGGATAGGGTTATGTGGAAAGACGAGTTGCTGTTCAGTTTCAATCCCATAAATCAGGACTAAATCCGTAGTGTGCTTAAAGGTCCAATATTATTCTTATTAATTCATGTCATTCAGCTGACAGATGTCCAACTACACTGTACCTGAAATGTCTTGCCCCAAAGTGATCCGTGGTCCTCAGTATCTGTGATTGAATATTGATATATGCTCCGTGTTAATGGGCGTGGCTCTGAGCCCCCTCTATCACCCCCCCCTCTGATCTGCCTCTATCAACAACTCCCTCCCCCCATGTGTTGACGTGTTTTGTTTACATGTGCTGCATGAACGCGGGCTACCGCTACCGATCGGCCTTGGTTTGAACTTCTTTCAACTCTCAGTAACTTCGTTACGTTTCGCTCTGATCCTTCTCCCGTTTTTCTCTCTTGGTTCTCATGATATAACTGTTGAGTTTTCTGCGCTAAGCGTGGAGCTGCTTTCTCAGTCGGCTGAACGTGACTCGTGGCTCCTTGTGTAAACACTATGAGACCAGCCCGTCATCGTGGAGATTCTTTTTGAGGAAAACACAGTGTTAGTACATGGGATGGAAATCAGTGGACACGAGAGACGACTGAAACAGGATGTAATAATGTTTCCCAACAATCATCACAGACAATGAGAGATCACCGGCTAACACCGGCTAACACAGACTAATGACAGGTAAGAGAAAGTACATTGAGCTGTTGGCTGTTGCCTACTTAGTCCGCGTCCACTAACCTACGTCTCAGATACTGTTAATATTATAACAATGTAAGAAGCTATCTGAGAGTGGTTGTGTTGTAAACTGAAGGAACTCAAATACAGACCGAGTATGGAGATGTGTTCTATCACAACAATGTGAGGTGGTTCCACAGGAGAACTACATTGATGTGATTTTTGTCTTAATGTGGATATTGGAACGTGTTTGTCTGTGAAGGGACAACGAATGAAGAAACAGTCCAACACCGAATGGATGGCAGACGTAGATCTTTTTTGGTTGAATATGTGAATGTCAGCCTCCGAGAAGAGTAGTGATCCAAGGAGCTGCTCCGTCAAGGCCTACAGGACCAAGATACAACTGTTCCTGAGACACTTGTCTCTAACGGAGCCCTGAGCCACTCCCAGCTTTGATGTCATGGTTGATACAGGTGAGACTCCACCTCACCTGATGGAGCTGATCAGACTCCACCTCACCTGATGGAGCCGATGAGACTCCACCTCACCAGAGGGACCTGATCAGACTCCACCTCACCTGAGGGACCTGATCAGACTCCACCTCACCTGATGGAGCAGATGAGACTCCACCTCACCAGAGGGACCTGATCAGACTCCACCTCACCTGAGGGACCTGATCAGACTCCACCTCACCTGATGGACCTGATCAGACTCCACCTCACCTGATGGAGCAGATGAGACTCCACCTCACCTGAGGGACCTGACGAGACTCCATCTCACCTGACGGAGCCGATGAGACTCCATCTCACTCCGTCTTTGGTCATGAGGTCTGGACAATGACTAGAAGGACAAGATCAGGGGTACAAGCTACGTGAATAAGTTTTCTCTCCAGGGTTTTCTGGGCTCAGCCTTAGAGATAGGTTGAGATCAGACATCCAGGAGAGGCTAACTACCCATCCGTATAGAGTGGAGTCAGCAAAGGTGGGTCGGGAATCTGATCAGGATGGCCCCTGGATGCCTGACTAGGGAGGTGTTGCAGGCATGTCCTTCTAGGAGGAGACTCAGAGGTCGACCCAGGAGTCAGTGGAGAACCGGGTAAAGAGTCATGTCTTATGTTTTCTCCAAATTGGCAAACAATTTTGGAAATGTTCAGAATTTTCAATGAGAGCATTATCAGTCACTTTGTTGTGTTGCATAAATGTGTTGCATGTCAAACATTTGTCATAGGTTTGATTCGCATCTTTGATTTGGCAAAAGTTTTTCCTGATGCAACCCTCCGTATTTATCCGGGCTTGGGACCGGCACAGTAAGACACTGGCTTGTGTCCTCTTGTGGCTACAAAGGTGTGAATCAAACCTATGACTTCCATACCGGATCGGTCGAGCCCCGGGTTAACAACGACCGCCATCGGTGCTGTTGACCTACAGGGCGCCGGTGGAAATTGGACTACTGTTGGTCGAAGAAGGAGAGGAGGAAAGTGTGTTCGTAGGAGGAGAGAGAAGAGGAACACCAAGAGTATAGGACTGAGAGTAGGGACGTTGAATGTTGGAACTATGACAGGAAAAGGTAGAGAGTTGGTTGACATGATGCAGAGGAGGAAGGTAGACATACTGTGTGTCCAGGAGACCAGGTGGAAAGGTAGCAAGGCTAGAAGTTTAGGAGCAGGGTTCAAGTTGTTCTATCATGGTGTAGATGGGAAGAGAAATGGAGGAGGAGTTATCTTGAAGGAGGAGTTTGTTAGGAATGTCCTGGAGGTCAAAAGAGTGTCGGATAGAGTGATGAGTCTGAAGCTAGAAATAGAAGGTGTGATGTTCAATGTTGTTAGTGGGTATGCTCCACAGGTAGGATGTGAGCTGGAGGAGAAGGAGAAATTCTGGTTGGACTTTGATGAAGTGATGCAGAGCATGCCTAGAAGTGAGAGAGTTGTCATTGGAGCAGACTTCAATGGACATGTTGGTGCAGGAAACAGAGGGGATGAGGATGTGATGGGCAGGTTTGGTATCCAGGAGAGGAACGCAGAAGGACAGATGGTAGTTGACTTTGCAAAAAGGATGGAAATGGCTGTAGTGAATAGTTTCTTCCAGAAGAGGCAGGAACATAGAGTGACCTATAAGAGTGGCGGTAGGAGCACACAGGTAGACTACATCTGGTGTAGACGGTGTAACCTGTAGGAGATCAGTGACTGTAAAGTAGTGGTAGGTGAGAGTGTAGCCAAACAGCATAGGATGGTGGTGTGTAGGATGACTCTGGTGGTGAGGAAGATGAAGAGGACAAAGGCAGAGCAGAAGACGAAATGGTGGAAGCTGAAAAAGGAAGAGTGTTGCATGACTTTTAGGAAAGAGTTAAGACAGGCTCTGGGTGGTCAGGAGGTGCTTCCAGATGACTGGACAACTACAGCTAATGTGATCAGGGAGACAAGTAGGAGAGTACTTGGTGTGTCATCTGGAAGGAAAGTAGATAAGGAGACTTGGTGGTGGAATGAGGAGGTACAGGAGTGTATACAGAGAAAGAGGTTAGCTAAGAAGAAGTGGGACACTGAGAGGACTGAGGAGAGTAGACAGGAGTACAGGGAGATGCAGCGTAAGGTGAAGGTAGAGGTAGCAAAGGCCAAACAAGAAGCTTATGATGACTTGTATGCTAGGTTGGACAGTAAGGAGGGAGAGACTGATCTATACCGGTTGGCAAGACAGAGAGACAGAGATGGGAAGGACGTGCAGCAGGTTAGGGTGATTAAGGATAGGGATGGAAGTCTATTGACAGGTGCCAGTAGTGTGATGGGAAGATGGAAAGAGTACTTTGAAGAGTTGATGAACGTGGAAAATGAGAGAGAACAAAGACTAGAAGAGGTGACTGTTGTGGACCAGGAAGTAGCAAAGATTAGTCAGGATGAAGTGAGGAGGGCATTGAAGAGGATGAAGAGTGGAAAGGCAGTCGGTCCTGATGATATACCTGTAGAGGTTTGGAAGTGTCTAGGAGAGGTGGCAGTAGAGTTTCTGACTGGGTTGTTCAACAGGATCTTAGATAGTGAGAAGATGCCTGAGGAATGGAGGAGAAGTGTGCTGGTGCCCATTTTTAAGAACAAGGGAGATGTGCAGAGTTGTGGCAACTACAGAGGAATAAAGCTGATGAGCCATACAATGAAGTTATGGGAGAGAGTAGTGGAAGCTAGACTAAGGGCAGAAGTGAACATTTGTGAGCAGCAGTATGGTTTCATGCCAAAACAGAGTACTACAGATGCAGTATTTGCTTTGAGGATGTTGATAGAGAAGTACAGAGAAGGCCAGAGGGAGCTGCATTGTGTTTTTGTAGATCTGGAGAAAGCTGATGACAGGGTGTCCAGAGAGGAACTGTGGTAAAAATGTTTGACTTGCCAATTAAATCTCTTCTCCCAGTTATCTTTCTGGTATTCTTATGTAAAACCCTCACACAGACAGCTGGTTTTAAAAACATACACTTTATGGATTTCACAGTAGGTGGATTTCAGCCTATTCAAGTAACTCATTGAAGGTTGGTGCTGTGAATGGATAATGGTACCCTGTGAATGTCAAATTTTCACAAAACCTGTATTAGGCCTATTAGGCCTATTTTCTAACTGAGCTACAGGGAATATTTACAGTATTTACTGTGTGTGTGTGTGTGTGTGTGTGTGTGTGTGTGTGTGTGTGTGTGTGTGTGTGTGTGTGTGTGTGTGTATATACATACATATATATATATATATATATATATATATATATATATATATATATATATATATATATATATATAATTTCGCCTGTACAGCACTTTGGTCGACTGCGGTTGTGGTAAAGTGCTCAACAAATAAAGTTTGGATTGGATTGGATTGGAGGAAGTCTGGAGTGGCAGAGAAGTATGTTAGAGCAGTGCAGGACATGTATGAGGACTGTAAGACAGTGGTGAGGTGTGTGTAGGTGTGACAGAGGAGTTCAAGGTGGAGGTGGGACTGCATCAGGGATCAGCTCTGAGCCCCTTCTTGTTGCTATGGTGATGGACAGGCTGACAGACGAGGTTAGACAGGAATCTCCATGGACTATGATGTTTGCAGATGACATTGTGATCTGTAGTGAGAGCAGGGAACAGGTGGAGGAGAAGCTAGAGAGGTGGAGGTTTGTCCTGGAAAGGAGAGGAATGAAGGTTAGCCGCAGTAAGACAGAGTACATGTGTGTGAATGAGAGGGACCCAAGTGGAAGAGTGAGGTTAGAGGGAGAAGAGATCAAGAAGGTGGAGGATCTGAAGTACTTAGGGTCAACAGTCCAGAGCAATGGAGAGTGTGGAAAAGAGGTGAAGAAGCGTGTCCAGGCAGGATGGAACGGGTGGAGGAAAGTGTCAGGTGTGATGTGTGATAGAAGAGTTTCAGCTAAAATGAAAGGAAAGGTGTACAAAACTGTGGTGAGACCAGCGATGTTGTTTGGTCTAGAGACAGTGTCCCTGAGGAAAAGACAGGAGACAGAGCTGGAGGTAGCAGAGATGAAGATGCTGAGGTTCTCTCTGGGAGTGACCAGGATGGATAGGATCAGGAATGAGTACATCAGAGGGACAGCACATGTTAGAGGTTCTGGAGATAAAGTCAGAGAGGCCAGACTGAGATGGTTTGGACATGTCCAGAGGAGAGATAGTGAATATATTGGTAGAAGGATGCTGAGTTCTGAACTGCCAGGCAGGAGGCCTAGAGGAAGACCAAAGAGGAGGTTTATGGATGTAGTGAAAGAGGACATGAAGGTAGTTGGTGTGAGAGAAGAGGATGAGAAGACAGGGTTAGATGGAGGACACTGATTGGCTGTGGAGACCCCTGAAGGGAAAAGCGAGGAGGAGGAGAAGAAGAAGATGACGTCAAACATTTGTCAATGAAAATCACACAAAACTAACAAAGTTTTTTTTGTATGAAACGAAGAAAGGTCTTTATATAGCGTACAGCAGAGGTCCCCAACCTTTTATCTCCACGGACCGGTTTGATCTCAGACAATATTTTCACGGATCGGCCTTCCTTTGCTGGATAATCCTCAATGACACCAGGACATCTGTAGTCTAATAATAAGTCACTGCAGTGTTTTTATGTCAAATGCAGACATCGACAGACATCCTTTTTTTGATTAATTCCTAATCAACATCTTTGTAAACAAAATTATTTATTTTAGAAGGAAAATCCTTATAATAAAAAGTAATTATATTAAAAAACTCGATTCAAGTGACTGCATTTATGAGGTGTACTTTATTTTAAATTTTACATACTGTTATAATCCCCGAAGGGAAAGTAAGAATGCACACTCTAATATGTTAGTCAACCAGTCACACGCATGCATATTAGTGTGTACAGGCCCCTGTAATACACACAACAACACACAAGCGGGGCCTGTAGGCATGTAATGGGAGGTAGAGTGACGGGCAGCTCCCTCTTGGTGCACCCCAAATTTTGAAATATAGCTGATCATTTCTATATAAAAGGGTGAACAAGTCAATAAAATAATAATAATGACAATTAGTGGGA
The DNA here is from genome assembly GCF_040054535.1 of Antennarius striatus. NCBI lineage: Eukaryota > Metazoa > Chordata > Actinopteri > Lophiiformes > Antennariidae > Antennarius > Antennarius striatus. The sequence continues at coordinate 1,127,425 of NC_090790.1, read as the reverse complement.
GCCCTGAGCCTGTTTCTCTACAAGCCGGTCCCATCTGGGGGTTAAAGGAGACAATGACACCTGAAGTGTGTTGCGGACGCAAAAGTTTGTTTGCAGTCACTGTAGAAAATCCCACTTCACAAAGACAGGAGGATGGAAATTGAAACAGCGTTGTGGGTGCTTAATTCTGGGGTAACGGCTGGTAACCTGTCATGTGACAAAGAGCTGTCAAGAGGCACAGGCGCACGCATTAGTCTGTGCGTCATTCACAGAAATCTCTTTTCAAAGTAAAATATCCTTAGTCTGATAATTTCAAAAAGAAAAATTCAAACGTTCTGTGCCGCCCAGTATCTAATGAGCCCTAATGAACCCCCCCATACTGACATTAAACCACCTTCTATCTGTGTCACCTTTAAAACACTCTTGTGTCTCATGGAAGTCAGAGACTCACAGACGGAGCATACTTCCAGATGCCATCAGCCAATAGAATGCGTGTACGGTATCACGTGACTGCCTACTAAAAATCCGCGATGAGTTGGAGTCGCAATCATTGATACACGATCGCACGAGGGCGCACTGTATTTCCTCTTTTTAAGGGTCGTGACCTGAGGTAACAAAAGGTCAAAGTTAAGACCTATTGTCAGCTCACGAGGACACCCCCGTGTAAAGACCAGAGTGGAGAATCCCATATCTCTTCAAAGATTGAATTACGATCTTTTATCGATTAACATTTCAGCCGGTTTGTCCGGTTTTAATTGATTGTACTTGGATGGAGAGAAGCAGCCTCTGTGTGAGACAACATGAAGGAGTGACGACCGGGAATATCAAGAAACACTTTTATTCATGTCTGCAGTTATTTCAAGGTAATAAAAACATTAGATAACATTATTGCATATGTTTCAGGAATACACAACATGAATTAAAATTAATTCATATAAACCAAAGTGCGCATTGACATCAAATGGCCTTTTATCTGACATTAAATTTAACGTTTATTGCTGTGTGATGAGGTTTTGCGCGAGAAAAAGTTCGCATGGAAAGAAAATATCACACTGAAACTATCTGTCTTCATCATTGTTGTGTGAAAACTGTCATAGAAAAGTCTAAACAAGTTCTGATTCACAGTATTTAAAAAAATGTACACAATATAAAATAGCTTTAAATGCTGTCCATTGAAAGTCACACCATCATGTCTGGATTAAAGGATAGGAACACTACAGTAGAGTCAGACAAAAAGTCAAAATATTACTTTTTCAATATCTATAAAATGGTAGTTTGTGGTTAAACTAACAGCTTTTGTGTGGACCCTGTAAAATCTGTCTAGAATAAACATTTCCCAAAAAATGACAGAAATTGATCACATCTAACGACTAACAAAGAGGTAAGTGAAATCATTTCACTACAAATAAACACACAAACACATGAACCACTTCGTTTTAATTCTTCACTTTATCGGCGTCTGACCCCAGTGAGCAAGTAGTGAAAAACCCTCCCCACCACTGGATTGTCTACACCAGCCCCTAGAGGGAGTTTCAGCTGTTCCTTTATTATTTAACACGTATTTAAAGTAAACCTACCAGTTCAGGAACAGTCCACCAGTCATCATCATGTGTCAGGCTCAACCGCAAGAACTCTGAGCACCATTTCTGCCCACGGGCAGGATCCAGGACGGCTGAGGGGCAAAAAAAGGTCAGGACAGGACCCACGAGCCAGCAGGGCTCCATGACCCACGAGCCAGCAGGGCTCCATGACCCACGAGCCAGCAGGGCTCCATGACCCACGAGCCAGCAGGGCTCCATGACCCACGAGCCAGCAGGGCTCCATGACCCACGAGCCAGCAGGGCTCCATGACCCACGAGCCAGCAGGGCTCCATGACCCACGAGCCAGCAGGGCTCCATGACCCACGAGCCAGCAGGGCTCCATGCAGTCTCATGGCTGAAGGGCTGTCCTCTGACGGGTGACTCCAGTAACAACTCTGTCGAGCTGGTTGTAAAGTCTCGGTTTATCCAAACTACAGACTGGACACGGACACGACCTACAGTACGTCTGAGACAAGTGTACTCCTCCAGTGAGTACTATGGTGTACCTAGAAATTCATGACTAAAATGACAGAATACTATCAGTACTTTTTACTTTGTCTACATTACTGTCAGACCAACGTTTCCCCATCTTCTGCTCCTCAATGCTTTTGTTTACATACAATATCAATTAAATACAATTACTCAATATAAATTAATAGATTACAAACAAATTAGGAGTACAAAGTACAAAGTAGAAAGTAAAAACCACATCATCTCTGGCTCCATGTCTCAGAAGAGAATTTCATTTGTTCGATCACAGTTCCTCAAACACCATCATTGTTCCGTCCTCTTAGGTCACGACACTGAAGACAAAGCCTGAACACTTCTGACCCCTATTCACAGCACGCCAAACACTACTGTCCACCCTGTCAACCCTTACTCCAACTCCAATCTGAGCAGCTTCACCTAACCCCCTAACCCCTGACCCCTGACCTCTGGCAGACAAGCTAACCCCTGACCCTCCACTCATAGTACCTTGTTCTGTCCCACAGAGCGACGGGTGGAGCCTGCATGCTGTCTTGAGGACGTGAGACAGGTTTGAGTCTGGCAGCTACTGGGGGTGGGGGGAACATTAATACAAACCACAGTCCACTGCAGATGAACCACAGAGGTTTTTTGAGGGAGGTGTCATGAAGGTGGACTTCACACGGGGGTCGCTCTGGTCTGGTGCAGCCGTAACATCCAGAGAAGCTGTTCAGGAGAACGTTCTCGTGTGTTTCTAGACCTGGTCGCTGCCCTCTCTGAAGTAGACCTGCTCCCAAACGACTGTCCCCCACACGCAGAAGAACCCCCAGAGGTTGTGGAAGGTTCCGCGGTCAAACGGGTTTTCGTCGACCCCACAGTGCTTCAGGTAGGAGATGCGGTGTCGTGACATGAACTCCCAGGTGGTGGTGTTGAGGGAGACCAGGTAGAGGTGTGAGCCCAGCAGCAGCAGCACCACCAGTGAGAGCAGAGCCAGCAGCAGGGCCACGCCCAGCAGCACGCCATTGGTGCGCAGCCACAGCGGCCAGGTGACGGCGTAGCTGAAACCCGTCCTGAAACAAGGGACAGAAGCATCAGCCGGGCCCAGACCGGCCAGCAGAGGGACCGACGGCGACCCACTCACCAGGACATGTCCAGCCCCCACAGCAGCACCAGCAGCTGGACCGCCAGGTAGAGCACGAACCAGCGGTGGTTCTTCTCCCCAACACAGTTCTCGATCCAGGGGCAGTGGTGGTCGTAACGCCGGACACAGTGCTGACACGTCTGGCAGTGCTTGGATCTCATTGGCTGCTGCTTCAGCAAATGATGGTTGTAGATAGAGGAAACAGGAAGTCGTTCATTAACTCATGTGGAACTACAGGTTCACCCCTGGACGGACTCGCCCCTGAACGGACTTGCCCCTGGACTGACTCGCCCCTGAACTGACTCGCCCCTGAACGGACTCGCCCCTGAACTGACTCGCCCCTGAGCGGACCCGCCCCTGAACTGACTCGCCCCTGGATGGACTCGCCCCTGGACGGACTCGCCCCTGAACGGACTCGCCCCTGAACGGACTCGCCCCTGAACGGACTCGCCCCAGGACGGACTCGCCCCTGGACGGACCCGCCCCTGAACGGACTCGCCCCTGAACGGACTCGCCCCTGAACGGACTTGCCCCTGGACGGACTCGCCCCTGAACGGACTTGCCCCTGGACGGACTCGCCCCTGAACGGACTTGCCCCTGGACGGACTCGCCCTGGTGTCATTAGAACCAAAGCTCATCTGTTTGTCACAGAGCTCAGACCAGTTCCATCAGGGCTCAAAGCATGCTGGGACATCAACAACTGTTCTTTGGTAGTGCTTCTGTAATTCTTTTCCATGTTTTTGCCCTGGATCTGGATCCCAGACTATCTGGCAGCTGAAACAACTCGTGTTCCGGGATCATGGGATGTGTTGTGTTTGCGACTGTTGCTTAGCAACACTCCTGTTACTCTACACTCCTGAGTTGTCCTACAAGTACTGCACCACTTCCAGGCGTCACATTTCAGCCTGACGGCGACGTGAGGCGAGTCAGCTGATCCATCAGGACATGGTGGTCACTCACCGCCACTTAAATCTCTTTTGGAGACGTTTCAGCTCTGAGTTTGTAGATTCCCCCCCCAACAGTTTTGGGTTACCTTCATGTCTCTAGAGTCTCTATTGGAGTCATTTGTTTCCCAGCGTGTCTGTGGTCTCCTCTTTATTCCATATTCTTTTTCTCCACTGTATTAACTTTACAGACTGTTCACCATCTGAGACCCGGAGCAGCGTCCACCAGACCCGTCTCCTGTGTGCTTAGGGGGGTTCTACCCTCCTGCTCTGGTTCTGGGGGCGTCAGCCCAGGTGTGCAGCTCACCTGCAGCAGACAGTGTCCACAGCGACGCTGGCGCAGGGATTTGGTGGAGGGAAGAATCATGTCCTGCTGCTCCTCCGTCACCCCCAGCGTGAACTGGTCCAACACACACACACACACACACACACACACACACACACACACACACACACACACACACACACACACACACACACACACACACACACACACACACACACACACACACACACACGTCTGTGTAAATGTATGCAGTGCGTCCTCACGCATTCGTGCATCAACGCTCACGACTTCACCTAATCGTGGATTTTTGGTTGGCAGTCACGTGATACCATACCTGCCTCCTATTGGCTGACAGCATCAGGACTCGTGCTCCGGCCCGAGTCTCAGGCAGAGACACCGAAGTGTTTTAACCAGTGAGATCAACAGATCTCAGCCTGGATGGTGGAGTCCTCCATCGTGTGGTCAACCTCAAAGATGGAGGACACTGTACTGGGGGGTCAGGGGGGACAAGGAGGAGTCCTGGACCGCTCTACCCTCTGAACACCCCCCTGCTCCCCTCAACGCCCCCCTGCTCCCATCAACACCCCCCTGCTCCCATCAACACCCCCCTGCTCCCATCAACACCCCCCTGCTCCCATCAACACCCCCCTGCTCCCATCAACACCCCCCTGCTCCCATCAACACCCCCCTGCTCCCCTCAACACCCCCCTGCTCCCCTCAACACCCCCCTGCTCCCATCAACACCCCCCTGCTCCCATCAACGCCCCCCTGAGCTCCTCCAGGAGCAGGGAGATGGTGCTGGACCTGAGGAGGAAGAGGGAGGAGCCCCGTCTCTTCTAACCCGAGGGACCTGGTGGAACGCCTCAGCTCCACCAGGTCCCCTCATCCTCAGCCCCCCCTCATCCTCAGCCCCCCCCCATCCTCAGCCCCCCCATCCTCAGCCCCCCCATCCTCAGCCCCCCCTCATCCTCAGCCCCCCCCCATCCTCAGCCCCCCCTCATCCTCAGCCCCCCCCATCCTCAGCCCCCCCTCATCCTCAGCCCCCCCCCATCCTCATCCCCCCCATCCTCAGCCCCCCCCTCATCCTCAGCCCCCTCCCATCCTCATCCCCCCCCTCATCCTCAGCCCCCCCATCCTCAGCCCCCCCTCATCCTCATCCCCCCCCATCCTCATCCCCCCCATCCTCATCCCCCCCATCCTCAGCCCCCCCATCCTCAGCCCCCCCTCACCTGCAGGTCTGTGTGGTGGGTCAGGATGAAGCCCGGGTCCATGAGGGACACGGTGAAGTGGAGCAGGACGGAGGTGAGGACCAGCAGGACGAACAGGACGGGCTGCAGCAGGAGGCCCGTCTCCTCCTGCCTCCTCAGCTCTGCAACGGGAGAGGGGCGTGACGTCACGGCACTCCGCTAGCATCAACACCCGCTCTGGGGCGGCGTGACGTCACCCGGACACGACGGGCTCACCTGTGTCATGCAGGAAGAGGATCAACGTCACCACCCACGTCAGAACCACGTGAGCCGTCCTGACCAGGAACCCGGAGCCGAACACATTCTTAAACATGTCCTCCGAGCATGTTAGACCGTCTGACGTCACAGCGGGGCGAGCAGGCCTGTGACGTCACAGCAGGGCGAGCAGGCCTGTGACGTCACAGCGGGGCGAGCAGGCCTGTGACGTCACAGCTGGGCGAGCAGACGCGACAACAAACCCGTCTGACCGTCTTCTGTGGGGGGCAGCTGACGCCAATGACGTCACAGATTTCACGGTTACCGTCGGGTGAGGAGCGCGTGCGCGCTCCAATGTCACCGATAGTGACGTCACGCGGAGAGCATCACGGTCAGGATGGAGAAGAACCAGGACCAGGACCGGGACCAGGACCGGGACCAGGACCAGGACCAGGACCAGGACCAGGACCAGCAGAGGGACACCAGCTCAGCCCAGGGTCTGGCTGTTGTTCTTCCGGACAGCCTAGCCTGTGATTGGCCAGCGCCAGTCACGAGGCAGGAAGAGCTACGGCGGCCGGGAGGGACATGTGACAGCGAGCCCCCTGAGGCCCAACGGGGGGGGGTCTCCTCCTGCGGTGCCGTTTGATCAGAAATAAATAGATTTAAATGATATGAATAAAGGTGATCACCTCGGTGGTGTGATGACGTGTGACATGCCATATATGGACATGTACTGATTTATTTCCCCCAGTAGATGGTGCCCCCCCCAACCCATTCTAACCGGATGATAGTGCAGACATGATGTGGGGTGGTGGTGGTGGTGGTGGTGGTGGTGGTGGTGGTGGTGGTGGTGGTGGTGGTGGTGGTGCTGCTGCTCACCACAACCAGTTCTAAATAAATGAGTTGAAAGAACACAAGTTTCTTCAGTTCAAGCGAGAACCATTACAGCTGAGTCACTGGTACATTTAACCAAACGAGTCAACAATCCGTCACAGGTCAGGGTCAAAAAGCTTCATGGAGACATCTGGAGCATCTGTAGACAGGAAACAGCTGGTAGTCGTGGGGGGTTGGGTTCTGGATCAGTCCTGGATCTGGAACACTGGATCCAAGCCGACACCGGTTCTTGTGCTGCTGGTTTTCATCCCGTTGCCTCCCTGAATGTAACGCCTTTTGTTTCGTCTTTCTGTCTCATCCGGTTCCTGAGTGTACAAAAGTTGAAATTTGACCTTGAGATAATTTTCTCAAGGTCATCTCATTTTCATCCCTCTGCTGCCTGAGTCATGTGCTTTTTGCTTCATCTTTCTATCTAAACGGTTGTGAAGACATTTGGTGGACGGACGGACGAACACACCAACACTGACATTACATCACCTTCACAGGATGTAATCATTTAATGTTTAATCAACACTTAATCAATACTACTGGTACTTGGGTCCTACAGACGAGACTGAATCCCATTCGTTCAGAAACACAACCTGTCAGCTCACGCCTCACCTGTAGTAAATACATCCAGAGGATTTGGATCTCATCATTTCTGCACCTTTTATTTGTGGATAAAATGTCGATTCACGTTTCTATTAAAACATTCTTAGAATTATTGACATCAAATGTCTTCAAAACAACAACAAACATGAAGTCAAGCAGGTAAAAACACATTTTACATGACCACCTGAGGACACCGTTGAACTGTTCTAGTAGTGTGGCTCATATTCATCAGGTTTTAGTCAAGTTTTTTTATATTTAATTTAAAATAGCTGACAATAAGTATGAATGTTTTAAAACGTCTTCAGTTAAATAAAGACTAATTTAATTTATTTTTATTTCCTTCTGATATTAATCCATAAAACACTGACAATTTAGTTCAAAGCTGAGAGGAAGTCGATAAAGTGACACAAGTGTAGTTCGTGTTTTTTCTTAAACTGACTGATATTGATTATTTATTTATTCAGTTCATTTTTCTTCTTTCCAGACATGTTATTACAACATATTTCACTTCCATCAGTGTTGAAACATCATCAGCAACATCTGAAAAGAAAAAAACAGGGTTAACGGGTAGAAGACATTGGCTGGTAAGATTCCCCTAAATCATCAACAAAACATCTCTGTCATTAGAATATGTAATCAACAAATCAGACATTAAAAGTCTTCAACCAGCTCATCCAGTGAATTCTGACAGACGTTCATACCCTTATCCACTTCCAGACATTAGCCTTTACCCTAGAGTATAACCATGGTTACGTTCTTCCTAGGAACACAAGGTTTGTTAACATCATGGATAGTCAAAACTAGAAGTTGACCTTACCAGTGTTCTCCACCAGAATATAATGATCACCTTCACCTCCCTCAGCAGACAGTGTTCATACAAGAATTAACCAGTTTGTCACACTTCAACATTTTCACATGGTATTATATTGTCAGAAGATATCAACATGATCTTTAAAGTCTCAAGTTAATGTTATCACATGTTATCATGAATACATGTTGTTGTTTTTTGCTTGGTTTTGTTTGTTTTTTTGTTCATTAATCCATGTTTCTGACATCAATGGTGTAGATTTTTCGACTGCTCCATGAAATACCTGACGTGTCCAAAATTAGTAGAGCTCCACTAATGAAGTGACTCTGTTGTACTGATCTCTGGTGGAGTAACAACTCTTGTCCGTCTTTATTGATCATATTTCACCAACTCCTCTGCACTCCTGATCACCATTGTTTTCATCTGGTCTGGAGAAAGCCCCTTTGTTCTGAAGAAGATCCTGCAGGTGTTGGTCCAGGTGTTGGTCCAGGTGTTGGTCCAGGTGTTGGTCCAGGTGTGGGTCCAGGTGTTGGTCCAGGTGTTGGTCCAGGTGTTGGTCCAGGTGTTGGTCCAGTTGTTGGTCCAGTTGTTGGTCCAGGTGTTGGTCCAGGTGTTGGTCCAGGTGTTGGTCCAGTTGTTGGTCCAGGTGTTGGTCCAGGTGTTTGTCCAGGTGTTGGTCCAGGTGTTGGTCCAGGTGTTGTCCATCAGCCCGTTCTTCTTCAGTTGTCGAGCTTTTTTAGCGATATCAGCATTCTTTTTAGTGAGATTCTCATTAATGTAGACATTTTCTCCTTTCAGTTTGAAGCCTTGTTTCAGAAGAGCTATCTTGTGTTGACGATTGTTGAATTTTATCACACTGCAGGTGGTCTCCTACCTCCAGATGGTGATGGGTAACATGCCTCAAACTGGTCCGGATCCATTTCAGAACTCACTTGTTGCTCCAGAGACTCGATGTCAGCGCTAGCCATAGCATTTCTGTAATTCCTCTGCTTGATGTTGATTCCAGTGATGATCACATCATTTATACGAATGCTTTGTTCCAAGTCATCCATTCTTTGTTGTCCCTGTTCCAAGACAACAATTCTTCGGTCTTTTTCATCCATGTCTTTCTGCATTTTCTTCATGTCGTCCTTCATTTCTTCCAAGGCGTCTAGCACCGGTTTTAGCTTTTCTTCCAACTTTTTATCAAAGTCACTCCCTAACTTATCAAAGTTGCTCTTTCACTCACTCCTTAATTCTTTCATAGAGACCATCTGGTCTTTAGTATCCTCTGATTTGCTTTTGGTTTCGTCATTTTGCAGAGAATCAGTGTCAGTCTGGGTATGAGTTACAGAGATAGAGACAACAAGAGACAGAAGGAAGACGTCTGCTCCCGTTGAGAGCCGGAAGAATCAGTTATAGATCAGAGTATTTGAAATTATTGAAGTATCTATCAAAATTTACAAATGGAGTGGAGACACATCCAATCCAATCCAATCCAACTTCATTTGTTAAGCACTTTACAACAACCACAGTCGACCAAAGTGCTGTACAGACGAACAAACAGAAGACATTACAGATAAAAGACAAAATGGCTCACATATTCTAAGTAAAATAAATTAATGAAAAACATAAAACATGGGTAAAAGCAAAAGCCATACAATACAATACAATCAGAGTTAGTTGAGGCCTTTAGCGCCTCAGACTGACTTATGCTCGTCAGACTCTCAGACTGACTACACATGGCGATCATCAATACTTGTGTGGAGAACCAAATAGTAGGACATTTTATTTCTACTACATGTAAACATAAAACGACTTTACAATCGATCAGATTATGACAAAAATTACATCACATGTTTTTTTTGCTGATAATTAACAAATATGTCCAAACTGTCTCTAACACGTATGAGGAAACTTCCTGGTCAAACAGGAATGTTCTGGAGGCATCAGGACTCTAGCTCCCCCAGTGGAGAGCTGTGGTAACGACTGGAACCTTCCAGCTGTGCTGGGGTCACTGAGAAGAACACAACCAGCAGAAGAAACATCTCCAGTGTTCATCTGACCACGAGGACTCACCACTGATCCCAGTGACGATGCTGCGCTCTCATGGACTGCAGTCGCCCCTCTTCCAGTCATGAGCGTCTACTGTCCTGTTTGCAGGTGGGGGCCAGAGGTTGGACCTCTGTTCTACCAGCACAGGAACCTCCAGCAGCTCCTCAGCAGTCTGGATCTGATGGACAAACTTTGGAAGAGCCTCCTGGAGGACATGGAGCCGTTCCAAACCAGGATGGAGGTGCGACCAGTCTCCCAGCAGGTGGAGAAAGAGGGGCCACGCTGTGGGCTCACCCCGGACACTCGAGGCTTCTCCCCAGAGGAGCTGTCTGTCAGGTGGGCAGGAAGCTGAGGGTCAGCGGGGGTCAGAGCAGAAGCAGGGGAAAGAGGAGAAAGTCTCCTACTCCTACAAACTCCAGGAGTTCAGACGGGAGTTTGATCTGCCTGGGGGGCCGACCCTGAAGCAGTCACCTGCTTCCTGGATCCAGACGGCTGGAGCTCCACAGAGGGAGCTGTACATCAGGAGGAGCTCGGAGGAGAACACACAGAAGAGTGTTCAGAGACACACAACAGCAGCCAGAACACGCCTTAAAACACGGACTCACCTGCCAGAACGTGACCGGGGTCTCCGCTGAAGCTGAACTTCGTTTGGTGTCTGAACCCTACGAGGGTTTCACCGCGTCTCCATCCATGAGTTTAACCGGGGATGAAGTTTTTAAATGTGATATTTCAGAAGCTTCTTATTGTTAGACGTTAATTTTTCCATGTTTCTCAATCATTTATCATTTTGCAATAAACTGATGTTTTTTTTAAAAACATTTTTCACGTTACTTTTTGGTGTTTTCTGCTTGACGTTGTCTGTTCAGTCTATCTTATAGAGAGAGGAAACACAGTGGAAAGTTCTGGACAGCATTTCCACTGACATCATATGTTTAACTCCAGATGATTTTACATGACGTCAGTGAAACATGTTCTTGCTGCATCTTGTCAGCTGCAACTTTTCTATTTAGACAGAAACCACAAACTGACACTGAGAACCATGCTGATGATTTTTATTTCAGATTATCATTTTAAAGACCTCATTGTTTCCGTCTTGTCCCTGAAGCGTCTAGACTGTACGTCCCCTACATGAACCAGGTGAAGACCAACTGAACTCACACAACACTCAGTCAGCAGGAAACACGGTAGTTAACAATCAGAGAGGACTTGACCATTTCCTTTATGAGTCATTTAGGCTTTGAAGCATCGTTGCTAAGGCTAACGTGATTTCTGACAGGTCACTTGGTGTTGGTTTCTAAAGGTGTGTTTGCTTTGAACCCACAAACTGAGTGTAACTATAACTATAGGGTAACTATAGGGTAACCAAAGGGTAGCTATGGGGTAACCATAGGGTAAGCATAGGGTAGCTATAGGGTAACCAAAGGGTTGCTATAGGGTAACTATAGGGTAACTATAGGGTAACCAAAGGGTTGCTATAGGGTAACCATAGGGTAACCATAGGGTAACTATAGGGTAACTATAGGGTATGGGGCTAAGGTGCAACAGCTGAGCCAAACTATGAGGAAAATTTTGTTTTCATGAAAATGCAATTTTCTGTTTAATGAAGGAAATTAGTGATGAAGGCTTTGGTTGTTTCTGTGATGAGCCAGTGAAGAACCCCCCCCCCCCCGACTATAGCTATAGTTTATGAGGCTCCCTGACAGTCATTTCTTTACCCCATTATGATCACTTCACATAACACTCTACATCCCTGCATATTATAGTATATTGCTCCGCAGTAAATATTAGACACCAGTTCAATTGAAACCTGATAGATCGCATTTCTTTCAGCGTTTTGTCCCCTTTCAGAACCAAGTAGAGACAGTAATAAGAATAAAAAAGAAGAGCGAGAATGTAAGAAGAATAAAAAAGAAGAGCGAGGGATTCAGATGGTAAAAAAATTATAGGAGATTTATATCAGTGTGTTTGTGTCAGTCTGACATGATTTTCTTGAATCAGAATTTCATCTTGGAAGATCATTTATTCTTGGACAAATCCACCTCCACGTCCAACTCTGTCCAGGCTGTCTCTCTGGGGGGGAATCCGGGCCTGCAGATCTTTGGCCGTTTTTTCATCCAGAATGAAGGGAGTTGGTAACGTCCTCTCCTTCAGGATGTCCTCCAGCCCCTGGCAGAGGAAGCAGGACAGCAGCTGCGTTAGAGCCCTGAAGTTCGTCCACAGGGAGGCAGAATTCAAAGCCCTGAAAACGTGTTTATGTGGAAATAATTCAGACGTGTCCCGTCTCTACGATATGAAGCCCTTCTGGGGCATGTTAGAAGAATGTCCTCATCTGTCTGTAGATGTTCTTACCTCCCCAAAGTAGGACACCAAGGGTGAAATCTCAAATGCTGGAGAACAATTCCCTGCTGATACACTGCACAAAACACAAATGTTGAGATTTAGACCCGCCTAAGTCAATACAGCTCATGACTGAACCGTCAATAACTTTACGATGCACTATATCTTTGCACATAAGTGTGGAGTTTGCCTCTCATGAGCATTTTTCTGGGCAGGCCACCCCAAAAATGAAGAATTATTTACTGAAACGTAAATGTTTGGAAGTGATGAAGGCAACCGTCGCTGCACGTTCAGCAGAAGTCTGTAAAGTGTAACACGACTACATCGAAGAGGAGCACGAGCGTGACCAACAACGGAAGAAACAGTCAAGACCTCCACCTCTTCACAAGTGTGTGCTTAAGGCCAAGTCTGAGTCTGGATTCATGGTTTCTTCAACCAGACTCCTGACAACCAACAATCTCCTTGTCTCTGAGCAGAACATCGGCTCAGCTCGTTTTCCACAATGAAATTACCTCAAATTAGCATATTGGGACTGAAAATCTACAGAGACACAATGCTCCTCTATGAGAGCTTCGTAAGTCACCAGATGTTCAGTTACACCTGGGCAGGTGTTCTCCTCTCACCTGGCTGGAGACTGAAGGGCCTTCCCACCGGCGTCCAGCAGGGTGGCCCCTGCTGCCGTGGCCCAGCTACAGTGTTGGGCCAGCAGAGAGTTTCTGGCCGTGGTGGGGGTGTCTTTGGCTGCTCCGTCAGCGTTTTTCAGGGGTGAAAACTCCTCCTCCCGAACAACCTCGAACACGACGAACGTCCTTTGAAAGACAGGATGTGAGTGTTTTTAACGTCTGTGGAGACTCCGTCTAGGGGTCATGAGGAGGACAACAAACACACACCTTGAGAATGGGAAGACATCAAAAACAAACTTCTCCATCTTGATGCCATTGGGTTTGGTCGGTGTGACTTGATTTCCACAGGAGTCCACAAAGGGAACTTTCTTGATGGCAACATGTTGTTTCAGTTGGTCTTTGTATTTCCTGTGAGATTAAACCAAGGAAGGATTTTTTTGCCCAGGACAACACTTTACTGTGTGACACAAACAAATAGAGTTTGGATTGGATTGGATTGGACAAAGGGGGAAGTTGAGATGAGTCTCGGGACCAAAGTTCCACGAGGATCAAATTTGAAGGTGAACCTGATATTGATGCTACAATAAAGGAATCACAGTCTGACCGACTGATTCTAACGATGTGACGAGGATAACGACGAGCTAGTAGCCACCTGGTAGTCATTGCATGTTATTACAGGCCCATGTATGATTAAACCACTAAACGTACTAACACGTAGGAAAGCAGCTGCTGCCTCCAGGCTGTGACGCCCGACAGTGGAAGTTCTTACTCTGCCACCTCCTGCAGGAAGGCTCTGGTGAAGAAGTGGTTGCAGATGTTTCCAGCTCTGAACACCAGCTCTCCTCCAGGCCCCCTGAGCTCAGCGGTCTCTGGTGGGATCTCACTGTACTCCACCACCTGGGACACACCTTGAACCCTGCACACCACGCCCACTGGCTCTGCAGGGTAGGCCTTCTCCACCACCTGATGTGTGGACGAGGAGAGAAGGACACCAGAGTTACAACCTGAAGGTTTTTCTTCTTGTGTTGCATTTTGGTGCAGTGATTCATAAAGGACAACCCACCCATCTGTTAAAGGATTCGCTTTTCCTCACGACTACAAACCAGTCTTTAACTAACTCGTTCATTTAGAGGAACTGAACAAACGTTACTTCAACAGAGACATCATAAACCTTCAGTATCACCAAAGTTCAGTTACACATCACCATGTTGTACATGAGGTTACATGTGGAAGCTAAATCATTCAATGCTAATCATATATTAGCTTTATTAGATAAACATACTATTTATCAATGGTGTGCAAAAAAAAAATCACATCAGATGTTTTTTCACGTTCAATACCAATTGGTAGTTTTACTGGTGACTGCAGTTTGAACATTATTTGTGTGAAGCAGACATTTAAACAGTGTGACCCCTGACCTTTTTTCTGTTCATGTCTAAATGTACCAAAACTCTCAGGTATGAATTGTTCCTCTGAAGCTGAAAACCTGCAGCTTGTAGTGGGTCAGACGGATTCCATCAAGGATCAGGAAATCCTAACAAAAGAGACGTGTCCATCTGTGAGGAAGACGACGGTTGGACGTCCCAAAGGACAGAGATCACAAACAAAACTCAAAGTCTGGTTCCAGAAGAAGTCCTGGATGATTCAAAAAGCCATCAGTCAGTTGACTGGAGTACTTAGGATATCTCTGATGGGATGCGCGTCATCCTTCTTCCATTTCACATGAACACCCAAGTTTTTCTTACGCTGGATGCTCTTTCTGCCGCAACCCTCGCATTGATCGGGCTTGGCACCGTTTTACAGTTGACACCGGCTTGTACCCCCGTAGGGCTGCAGGTGGTGGGGATTGAACCTGGGGCAGCATACATGCAATGCATGTGCTATAATAATAATAATAATGGATTAGATTTACGTGGCGCTTTTCTAGACACTTAAAGTCGCTTTTACAATGGAGCCATTATTCATTCACTCCTCATTCATACTTGGTGATAGTAAACTACAATTGTAGCCACAGCTGCCCTGGGGCATATAGACGGAGGAGTGGCAGCAAATCCGCCCCAACGACCCCTCCGACCACACACACAATCACACACCATCAGTCACTTGCTGGAGGCAAGGAGGGTAAAGTGTCTTCCCCAAGGACACAACGGTAAATGACATGGTGGTAGAGGGAATCGAACTGCCAATCCTGCGATCATTGGACGACCTGCCCTACCAACTGAGCCACTGCTGCCCCAACCAACAAGAAGCGGTTGCCACAGATAAGCCACGAATGTTCCAGAACTGAAGGCCTTTGTCTATAGCAGTGGGCTACAAGCCCTCAGGAACGCTACCACAAATTGCAGTCTGGATCTACACCAGATATTCAGTCGGTGATGGCAGTGAAAGGGTTTGTAGGAAGAACTAGACACTCCACATTAAGGAGTGAGACGCAAAAATCCAACAAAGTAACAGTTTGTGATAAAAATACTAGTAATTTGTTGTGTTGATATTTATTCACTTCTGTATTAAGTTTTTGCAAACGGATGATAAATAGATTTTTCCAACAAAGCAAACGGGTTATCTACCGGTCACCTATGGTCATGAGCTTTGGGTCATGACCGAAAGGACAAGATCCCAGGTTGAAATGAGTTTAGAGCGGAGCCAGTTGAGGTGGCTCAGGCATCGGTTTCAGATGCCTCCTGGATGCCACCCTGGGGCAGTGTCTGGGCATGTACACCGCGAGGAGACCTCTGGGAAGACCCAGGATACGCTGGAGAGACTATGTGTCTTGGTGGCCTTGGAACGCCTTGGGATCCCCCCGATAGAGCTGGAAGAGATGTCTGGGGAAAGTATGGGCATCCCTGCAGAATTACTTGGAGCCTAACCAATCAGCATGAAATGTCTATCCTAGAGTTTTGGCAATGTTTGTGGAGACTGTTCAGTTTGTTTTCTGAAAACTGATATTGGTTGCTGTGTTGTAATGGCGTAGTTTAAAATAATAATTGATTATTTTAATTGTGGTTGCTGGGTTCTTAATTACACGGAGCAAACTTTTCATGTCATGCACATTCAGAATCACATCATTCCAATGACTTCAAATGAAACAGCTTGAGATGCTAGCATGCACAGCAGACAGTGCTACCCATTTATTAAGCACTTACAGAGCAGCTCTATTCTTTATATTTAGGATTTTGTCTAGAGTTAAGCTGGTCTGCTTCATCTGGAGTTACAACACGACGGACTGAAGCGTGAAGAACCCAGTCTTCACGCTTCAGTCCGTCGTGTTCAAATGTAACTGCTTACGAGGTGTTTTGGGGTAGTTCTACAAAGACCCCTCGAGTCCACAACACCAGAACCAGTAACATTTGTAGTCCTATCGCTGACACAAATAAGACTACCCCTCTGTCTACCAACCCTTTGAAAGCTCACTAACAACATGAACTCCATATGTACACACAGATGCCTTTCACAAGACACAAATAGGACATTCAAATGGACTTTTTTATTTTCTGCATATTACTCTACCTTGGCTCCACAGTCAGTGCCTTTGCTAACACAGAAGCCAATGAAAACAGGATCTGCCACCTTGACCAGGATATTGTCCACACAGTACACATGCAGATACTCCACCCCCCTCTTCTCCATGTCCTCCAGCACCTTGTTGTCCACCAGTGCCTGGTACAAACCCCCATTGCCATCTGTCAGAGGGTGGAGGGCTATTTGAATCACAAACACACAACAGTATCAGTTGGTAAGTTGGTGATGTCACATACCTGGGGCCATGGCCATCTTCCCTTTACTCTGCAGGATGATCTTTCCATCAAAGGTCACGGCTGGAATCATCCTTTGTTCAAACATAACAACGTTTGATGGTTCCAGTCCAAAGAAGTTGTTCTCCTTGAAGAACTTCTCCGTGGGAGTAAGAGTGAACTCACTGGTCATGATGTACCTGAGGAAGTGAAACAATCCAGATGAAAGATTCAGGAGGTAGATTCTATGGCAACATGTTTTACAAGTGGAAATAAGATTGTTCAACCCTCACACTGAGTACAAATTATACTACTTATCAATTGTTAGCAAAAGCCACATCACACAACAGTTTTTAATTCCAATTTTGATATATAAGCTTTTCCTCACTGAGGAACTACTAAATATTGTGGTAGAGAGGTTTGTGTGGTCTAAGGACCCTGAGAGCCATGTTGTCAGGAGTCTTGTGCTCCTGATAGGGCCACCCAAGCCAAATTGGTTTCAGGTGAAGGGCCAGACAAAAGAATGATAGAGAAGATCCCGTGACAAATCGAGGGGGGAATAACGTGACCCGGCCCGGAGGAGGCTCGGAACCTCCATCTAGTCCTGGACGGAGACCTCGTGGACCATCTCCAGGGCTCTAACATAGCTGCTACAGCTGCTAGCTGGAGGTCAATGATCAATCTTGGGATCATCTGACGACCGTGTATTTTGGACACTCTGGTGAAAAGTGGGGCAGAGCTGTCAACTGATCCCCACCTGGTGGTGAGTTGGGTCCTTTGGCGGAGGAAGCCTCTGGAACAAGTAGTGCGGGTGAACTGGGAACGTCTGGAGGAGGACTTTGTTCACGAGGCCTTCAACTCGCACCTCCAAAGGAGCTTCTCGTGCGTCCTCTTGGTTGTGGAACAACATACCACCTCTTCACTCTTGCAGCGAGTATCGGGTAACGGGATCACTCCTCAGGGCCATCCAATACCTGTTTGCCCAAATGAGAGCTGTGTTCGGGTTCTCGGCAGTAAGTCGGACTTGTTCCAAGTAGCTGTTGGCCTTCGCCAGGGCTGCTCTTTATCACCAATTCTGTTCGTGATTTTCATGGACA
The DNA here is from genome assembly GCF_040054535.1 of Antennarius striatus. NCBI lineage: Eukaryota > Metazoa > Chordata > Actinopteri > Lophiiformes > Antennariidae > Antennarius > Antennarius striatus. Next base: position 1,109,472 of record NC_090790.1, on the reverse strand, counting down.
GGATATCGAGGCGTAGTCTTGGTGAAGAGGGTTTACAGGCTGGTGGGCTGAAGATTTTTGCTTTTTGCAGATGACGTGGTCCTGTTTGCATCATTGGTCTGACACCTGCAGCATTCACTGGTCTGGTTGGCAGCCGAGTGTGCAGCGATGGAGATGAGGATCAGCACCTCCAAATCTGACGCCATGGTTCTTAGCAGGAAGTCGGTGGACTGCCTTCTCTAACTGGGGAATGAGGTCCTGCCTCAAGTGAAGGACTTCAAGTATCTTGGTGTCCTGTTCACGAGTGAGGGAACAATGGAGTGTGAGATTGGACGGAAAATTGGGGCAGCAGGAACGGTATTCTGGTTTTTTTACCGCACTGATGCAACAAAGAGGGAGCTAAACTGAGAGGCAAAACTCTCCATCCACCGTTCAATCTTTGTTCCTACCCTCATCTATGGCACGTCCAGCTAGGAGGAGACCTCGGGGCAGACTCAGGACCAGGTGAAGGGATTACATCTCAACACTGGCTTGGGAACGCCTTGGGACCCCCCAGTCAGAGCTGGTGGATATGGCCAGAGAAAGGGAAGTTCGGGGTTCCCTGTTAAAGCTGCTGCCCCTGCGTCCGACTCAGGATAATGCGGATGAAGATGATGAAATTTAAGCTTTTGTACCATGTTAAACACAAAATGCTAATTTTAATGACTTTAGTGACTAAAAAGACTCAGAAAGGTAGTTGAGGCAGGGCTTGAGGATGGGCTGCTTCCTGGTCTCATGGAAACCTTAAGTATGAGGTTCACATGGATTCCATTAAAGGTGAGGAAATCTGTGAGGAAGATGAAGCTTGGACGTCAATGTATGTTCCAAAAGGACAAAGATACCAAGCAGATCTCAGAGTCCACCAAAGACTTGGTTCCAGAATAATTCTTGAATCAATCTAGGGGCTGTCACGGTAACTTAATGGAAATCCATAGAAAATAACTGGGATTTTAAGAAGACAGTTGCAGCAGGAAAACCGGGAATAGTCCAGACATTTGGCCATGAGGAATGGGCTAAGATTGCCAAGGAATGCTGCCAAAAGCTAGTGTATGATTATGTAATTTTTTCCAGCAGGACATAGCAACTGAAAGGTCTCTGAAGAGACCTTTAGTAAGAGATGAATTATTTGGGACTTGGTGTTACATTTGGAGTAAACACATATATGTTCTGCATTGTTATTTCAACCATTCTTTTTTGTTTGGTTATCAAAAACAGTTGATAGCAGTTAGCCGTGTTGCCTGGCACCATGAAGGTCATGTGTTCGATCCGCATTTAAATGCGGTTTGGATGTTCTTCCTGTGGTTTTCCAGGTTCCTGCTACCATCAAACACATCAGGGTCAGTCGTCTCAGGCGTGACCCTCTACTCTTACCTCTAAGTCAGGGGTGTCAAACTCATTTTCACCGAGGGCCAGATCAGCATAACGGCTGTAATCAAAGGGCCAGATGTAACTTAAAAATGTAACTAAATGTAACTCAATGTAAAGCAAAATAAATGTAACTAGTCTTTAATATTAAATAACTCTCAATTAAAATTTTAATTTACAGGTGTGCAGAAAAAATATATTTTTCTGTTCTAACATAAATCCTTTTGTCAGGTTATTAAACCCACAGAACTCCATCAATCAAGGATCAAACTATCAATCAATAAAGAAAAATAACATCAGATACAAGTTAGGACATTAACTTTGTTCACTACGTTTTTGTCAATGTTAATATTGGCTTAATTACTGCATTGTGGGAAATGTAGTTTGCTCAAAGCACACTTTTACCCTATTTATTTTTAGACACTCTGATCTTTTATGCTTTTGCGGGCCACATGAAATGATATGGAGGGCCACATTTGGCCCCCGGGCCTTGAGTTTGACACATGTGCTCTAAGTACATACTGACACTGTTGACTGAATTGATATTGCTTCAGCTATACTGTTGTCAGCTTGTGTTGCATGAGTCTTGAGTGGCGTCAGTCCAGTTCTTACCAGGGGACGGTGCATTTGGAGCCATACTTCCTGTCTGACATCTCCTGGACTTTATGAATACGCTCAGCTTGGATTTGATATAAGGATTTTCCACTTGGTAGCCCAACATCATACATTCCTTTGGGATACTGGACACCTAGGCGGGTCCCCTGACCGCCGGCCAGCAGCAGGACTCCAACCCGATTCTTTGAGATTTGTAACTGCCCTGCAGAGACAGAGCGGTAACAACAGCAGCAGGATGTAAGCAGACAAACTTCTCAACAAATGACCAAATGTCCATCACACCCTGTACTTTGCTGTTTATACACAATCTTAACCTGTGAAAACCAGGTGGTTAACTATTAACATATTGCCAATTTTATAATGTGTTTTTTCCATAGAGAAATGAGATTAGCAGTGATTGTTTTAGATCAGAGGAATTCAGCTTTTAGTAAAATGTATTTAAACTTCCTTTAATAAAACCGTTGTTTCAATATTTCAACAATTTCAAGCACATGATGTTAAGTTCATACAAATCAGACATGAGGCGGACTGATGAGCAGTCCACCTCAGTCTAGGTGGGGGCAGATGAGTGCAGGTGGGGGCAGATGAGTGCAGGTGGGGGCAGATGATTGCAGGTGGGGGCAGATGAGTGCAGGTGGGGGCAGATGAGTGCAGGTGGGGGCAGATGATTGCAGGTGGGGGCAGATGAGTGCAGGTGGGGGCAGATGAGTGCAGGTGGGGGCAGATGAGTGCAGGTGGGGGCAGATGAGTGCAGGTGGGGGCAGATGAGTGCAGGTGGGGGCAGATGAGTGCAGGTGGAGGCAGGTGGTGAAATAATGTTAATGCTAAAAACATCACCTGCAGCAGAAACCACCCGCCTAGCAACAGACAAGACAAAGGTTTCTCCACATTCTGTGCCATTTCTGCACAAGGCACAGCAGCTGACTTTCATTAATTTAATTAATTTACTTTATTAGTATTTTAATAATAATAATTTCTCTGTGTTCTACACAAACAGTGGAGGTCCAGTAGTAAATCCGTGCGTACGGTAACTGTACTGCTAACTCCTCAGACACTGCATTTGATGGAGAGACACGTTCACTGTGTTCACTGTTCACTAGTGGAGGGACAAACGGGGGGGGGGGGTCCTCTACTGCTGAGCTGTGATTGGTTCAGCTGACAGGGTGACAGTCTGGTTTGTTCACACTGATTCAGGAAGGTGTAGTCCACCTGTTTGTCTTCAGCATCAACACACACACACACACAGACACACACACACACACACACACACAGACACACACACACACACACACACACAGACACACACAGACACACACACACACAGACACACACACACACACACACACACACAGACAGACAGACAGACACACACACACACACACACAGACAGACAGACAGACAGACAGACAGACACACACACACACACACACACACACAGACACAGACAGACAGACAGACACACACACACACACACACACACACACACACACAGACACACACACACACACACACAGACACACACACACACACACAGACACACACAGACAGACACACACACACACGCACACAGACACACACACACACACACACACACACACACACACACACACACACGTTAAAGACTGCTGGTTCCCGCTCAGAGAAGTGCTGACTCATCGTTCCTTCCGCGTGGACAAACACCGGAAGTCCCGTGACTACTGAACGTGACGTCATCGAACGACCACTGTTCAGCCTTTGGAGACACATCTGGGTCTGGGTTAAAGTCCAACTTCCGTCTTCCTTTGGGACTGGACCCGGTCCCTCCAGGACCCGGACCGGACCGGACCCGGTCCCTCCAGGACCCGGACCGGACCCGGTCCCTCCAGGACCCGGACCGGACCCCTCCAGGACCCGGACCGGGGACACTCACCTTCCTCCCGCCACCCAGCCAGAGTCCTGCCGTCGCCCGTCTTCGTGCTGCCGATGGAGTCCGGGGGAACCGGCTCCAGGCGCCGGTCCAGGCTCCGGGGCGGGGCGGCTGCCGCCTGCGCGGCCCCTTCGCAGTGCGCCCGGAGGCCCCCCAGGTCCACCTGGGACAGCTCGAGGAGGAGCCGGTCCCGCTGCTCCGCTCCGAGCTCCGGCCAGAACCGCAGGACGTGGGCCTGTCCCGCCCGCTCCAGAGCCCGGCCGGCCGCCTCCAGGCTGAGCATTGGGGGGGTCGGTGCGCTGCAGGCCGGGTGTGTTCCAGCGGACTAGTGAAGGCGGTCCGACACTGACGCTCGGTACACGGTTCAAACCCCAGAACTACAGTCCAGTAGAACTACAGTCCAGTAGAACTACAGTCCAGTAGAACTACAGTCCAGTAGAACTACAGTCCAGTAGAACTACAGTCCAGTAGAACCACTGCTCTGGGGCGGAAGACAGTCACGTGACAATGACGTCCGAAGCAGCAACTGCTTCGTGTCTCGAGGGAACCACCTGACTGGTTCGCGGTCCAAGGAGGTCATTCACTGACACGCCTCCTCACCTGTGACAGGTTTGAATGTTGGCACCAAAACTCCTTTATATACGATCTGGAAAATGCAGTTTGTGGGTTTTTGTCGGAGAGTTGTTGCTGTTGTTGTTGTTGTTGTTGTTGTTGTTGCTGTTGTTGTTGTTGTTGCTGTTGTTGTTGTTGCTGTTGTTGTTGTTGTTGCTGTTGTTATTGCGTTGCGTTGCTTTTTTGGATCGTTGGATCATTCTGGAGCAGTCAGGGAGACAGGTCGTTCTGAAATGTGGGAACACTTCATTCTGATCTCTGCTGGTAAGGTAGGTGTAATGTCACATCAGTAATGAAGGAAGTCACATGTCTAACAGTAACTAGCTATAGCTATGGTCTACCATCCGTGTGTATTGATTAATGATAATAACTTATGCTGTTAATGTGACAACTTTATAGAGTCAAACTGTATTATTATATACAAATTACTTTCTGTCCAGGTCTGGTTGGTGTGTTCTGCTGAACTGAAGTATCATGGGATACTTCCTCCATGATCAGACACTTCACTGCCAAACATGGAGCTGCTGGAAATCAGGGGACCCCAAATCAAGGTTGGTTATATTATTATATTATTAGACACACTAACACAATGTGGTCTGGCTGTGTTTCACGAGTCGTAGGCCAGCTTAACTTAAGTGTAGTTTCACATTAATCTTCTGGTATTATTTTAATCATTTACTTTTTATTTCTGTCCATTTGTCCTAGTCGACTGGAAGCGAGAGCTGGATGAAGCTCTGGTAAATCTGGTGGTGAAAGACTGGCAGCCTTTTTCCATCGTGGATGACTGTGGCTTCAAGGAGTTCGTGGGATTGCTTGATCCCTCATACGTTCTTCCATACAGGCGAGCTCTCAAGAGCATGGTGCTTCAGAAATATGAGGAGGAGAAGACCAAGGCCAAGGCTGTAATGGTGAGGGTGGAGGCTGTGAGTCTCACTGCTGATATGTGGACATCTTTGGGAAACATGGAGGCCTGTGTTGCAGTGACCTGCCACTACATGGAGGACCCGATGAAGCTGGACACAGTGCTCCTGGGAGTGGTGCCGTTCCCATAAGCACATACTGCAGCTAACATCAGCGCAGCCACAACATCTCTGATGGAGGAATGGAGACTTAAGGGAAAAGTGACCTCATTTGTGACTGATTTTTTTCCAAAAAGTTAAAATGCTGATGATTGTTGTCGTGTTTGTCTCTCAGATAGGAACCTTTGGGAAACGCTGGACCGAGATACGTCGGATTCAAGGAGGGCAAGGAATGCTACTGCAGACGCAACTGTGGAGGTGCAGCGGTACTTTACCGAACCACCACTGGCCAAGTCAGAAGACCCAGTGGATTAATGGAAGAACCACAAGAATGTTTACCCAAATTTGTTTAAACTGGCAAAAAATTTTTATGCACCCCGGCTTCATCTGTTCCATGTGAACGAGTCTTCTCCACATGTGGAGAAATTGTCACTAAGAAAAGAAACAGACTTAATCCAAATACTGTGGAAAAAATAATGCATCTCAATAAAAATCTTTGACCACCCTCATCCCAAATTATCAGCCCTTCCATAGTGCACAAGCACACCCAACCAATACCAGGTTTCCCTGCATTCGCTCCTCAACAACAATCCACACATTTGTCAATTATTATAAGTGAATATAATATTTAGTCTAGGGTATCTCAACATTTAAAATGAAAGATGCTTTAAGTCCAAGCAAAAAGGAGATGATGGTGCATGTGTGTAGTTGAAAGCTTCTTGTCAAACTAACTTGCAGTTCAGGGTTTGAACTTGGCCAGGAGAGGTCGCTATAACTGGAGCTTCGAGTAATGAACCCATTTTTGAACCAGTTGGCTCAAATGATTCAGGGCTTCACAAAAGCTTCATTTGCCCATCACTACAGCGGACTGCCAGCCAGCTGGAGCCGAGAACCCGTGACCGCAGCCGGACTGACAGGATGTGACGACACAGCCCACCGGCAGACTGCTGACTCAGCGAATGTCAGCAGCTGACGGGAAACCGCCTGATTTGTGACTGGATGGTGGAGGAGTGGATTTATTGAAGTTTATTAACCCCTTCCTTTACGTTTAGTGTTAGCTCTGAGCAACCAATAGTGTACAATAGTGTACACCAGTAGTGTACACCAGTAGTGTTCACCCAGTGTTTGTACAATAATGTACACCAGCAATGTACACCAATAGTGTACAATAGTGTACACCAGTAATGTACACCAGTAGTGTACAATAATGTACACCAGTAGTGTTCACCCATAGTGTTTGTACAATAATGTAGACCAGTAATGTACACCAATAGTGTATAATAGTGTACACCAATAATGTACACCAGTAATGTACACCAATAGTATATAATAGTGTACACCAATAATGTACACCAGTAATGTACACCAGTAGTTTAATCACGTGTGTGGGTCCGTGACTCTAGGCGGTTCTACGTTCATGTGAACCATGCATTCACAACCGTTTGCACAAAATGGGAACTTGTGCCGTGTCATCACTTCTAATCTGAAGGAGACTTCAGGTTGGGTTCCTTCGTGTGTGGAGTCTGATTGTTCCCCCGTGTCGGTGTAAAGTCTGACTGTTCCCCCGTGTCGGTGTAGAGTCTGATTGTTCCCCCCGTGTCGGTGTAGTCTGATTGTTCCCCCCGTGTCGGTGTAGTCTGATTGTTCCCCCCGTGTCGGTGTAGAGTCTGACTGTTCCCCCGTGACGGTGTAGAGTCTGATTGTTCCCCCCGTGTCGGTGTGGGGTCTGACTGTTCCCCCGTGTTGGTGTAGAGTCTGACTGTTGTCTCGTGTCGGTGTAGAGTCTGACTGTTCCCCCCGTGTCGGTGTAGAGTCTGACTGTTGTCTCGTGTCGGTGTAGAGTCTGACTGTTCCCCCCGTGTCGGTGTAGAGTCTGACTGTTCCCCCGTGTCCGTGTAGAGTCTGATTGTTCCCCCCGTGTCGGTGTAGAGTCTGACTGTTCCCCCGTGTCGGTGTAGAGTCTGATTGTTCCCCCCGTGTCGGTGTAGAGTCTGATTGTTCCCCCCGTGTCGGTGTAGAGTCTGACTGTACCCCCCGTGTCGGTGTAGAGTCTGACTGTTCCCCCGTGTCGGTGTAGAGTCTGACTGTTGTCTCGTGTCGGTGTAGAGTCTGACTGTTCCCCCGTGTCGGTGTACAGTCTGACTGTTGTCCCGTGTCGGTTCACTCCAGGTCTTCCTCCACCTCCACACACGAGGCTGAGGTGAACTGGTCACACCAAACCGTCCACAGGTGTGACGGTTTGGTGTAGTGTGGCACTATGATGTGCTGGCGACTCATCCAGGGTGTACCCCGCCTCTGGCCCATGGTCAGCCTGGACAGGCTCCAGTGTTATCCACATGGAGAAGTGGATGAAGATGAGACAACCGTAACAGACTCTATACCATAATCTTTTGTTGTCATGGTGACCACACACTGTGCTGCATGGTGAATACAGTTTGTGTAGTGTCACTGGACTGTTTACCTCAACAGACAGATCACCAGTCTGTTATCGGTTCACCTCCCAAACCTCTCCGGACACGCAGAGAGGAGTGAGGATGTTCCCTATCCCATAATAACCTAGTTCACCAGTGGTCATGTGACATTTCTCTGAAGGAAAGTCTAACAACAGTTGTTCTAACAGTATTTTACTGACACACATTTGTTTCACCATCACTTCTGCAGTTCTTCACAGCAACAATCATACAACAGCTCACACTCCTGTTCACACCTGTTCACTCCTGTTCACACCTGTTCACTCCTGCTCACACCTGTTCACACCGGATGTAGTCCCCACACCTCAGCTTCAGTCTGTTTCCTGTACATGTGGAGTCCTCAGGATTTACATCACTGTTAAGACATCAAAGTACGACCTCAGAGAGTGTTGGTAATGGAACACACACACACACACACACACACACGCACACACGCACACGCACGCACACGCACACGCACGCACACGCACACGCACACACGCACACGCACGCACACGCACGCACACGCACACACCTTGGTATTGGGCTTCCTTATATTTTAACCTTTGACTCTTGAATCATGGCGCTGCTTTTTGAAACAAAATGAAACCATGAAAACTCCCGGCCACCAGAACGATTCATTCAACAGGACCAACACTTTGCAGTTCAGTCTCTCTTTCATAACAATAACTGAAAAATCAAAAAAGGGGTTAAATATTCTCCAGCACGTTTCCAGATATCAGCAACATTTGACAACCATGAGCTAAAGAACCTGTAAATTGTTGTTTTACTTTAAAGCTGTGGACAGTGGACCTCAGAGTGACCATACCATCATAAATTAAATTAATTAAGGAGAATTCTGTACATTTGACACTTTTCTATCAGTGAGATATGAAAGACATCTGAATATTTTGTGAAGGATTATTCGTTTCACTGTGACTGAACGTTCCAGACGTGGCAGACGCCACACCTGAAGTGTGACAGGAGTGAACTAACAGGAGAGACGTCCCTCTGGTCAGAAGAGCCCAAACCAGTGACACCAGTCGACCTGTCTGGAGCAGAGCTTCAGGTATCCATGGAGACGAAGGGCCAGATGCTCTCTGGGTCATTCTTCTCATTGCATCGCTGACTAGCTGCTCCTGACCACTCCTGATACAGCTGAGTCAGCACAAAGCTGCAGTGAGTACAGTAATGCTTCTTACATCCATAAGACATGACATGACATGACATAACAAACGTAAAATTATGCAAAACAAACAATAAATTTAAGAAAACTGTACAAGTTGGACACAATAAATAACACCGTATTCCTTCTCGAAGTGAAGTGTTCCATCCAGCAGTGGTGACCAGTAGATCACCAGGAGGTGTTCCATCCAGCAGTGGTGACCAGTAGATCACCAGGAGGTGTTCCATCCAGCAGTGGTGACCAGTAGATCACCAGGAGGTGTTCCATCCAGCAGTGGTGACCAGTAGATCACCAGGAGGTGTTCCATCCAGCAGTGGTGACCAGTAGATCACCAGGAGGTGTTCCATCCAGCAGTGGTGACCAGTAGATCACCAGGAGGTGTTCCATCCAGCAGTGGTGACCAGTAGATCACCAGGAGGTGTTCCATCCAGCAGTGGTGACCAGAAGATCACCAGGAGGTGTTCCATCCAGCAGTGGTGACCAGTAGATCACCAGGAGGTGTTCCATCCAGCAGTGGTGACCAGTAGATCACCAGGAGGTGTTCCATTCAGCAGTGGTGACCAGAAGATCACCAGGAGGTGTTCCATCCAGCAGTGGTGACCAGAAGATCACCAGGAGGTGTTCCATCCAGCAGTGGTGACCAGTAGATCACCAGGAGGTGTTCCATCCAGCAGTGGTGACCTCTGTACTCGTTCAGTGTTCCATCAGAACAACACTGAACACACCACGACACTCACTCGTTGTCCAACATTTGTTTCTTCTCTAATGAATCGACCTCAAGTGAATCAAATGACGACCCCCCCTCCAGAAAAATGTCCACACTTGGGTACCCTGGATACTCACTACAGTAGAATCACCTCTTCCATTTGTTAACCAGCAGGAAGACATCGTGACCTCTACACTTGTGTTGAGGACATGAACTGTCCCACCAAACATTCAGCCAATGGCCACGCGGCTCAGCAGGCTTCTGCTTTCCCATTGGACCGTTAACCTGGTGAGAAAATCAGACCCCCCAGAGGACCATCAGTGATTGGGTGGGTCTGGGTCTCAGACCCCCCAGAGGACCATCAGTGATTGGGTGGGTCTGGGTCTCAGACCCCCCAGAGGACCACTAGTGAAGACATGAGTGCAATAGAAATGTGCAAAACTTAACGGTTTTCTGTTTCTACTCCAGAAATACTGGTTCCATCACTCTGGATACTCCTTCAGGTTTCTCATCAAGTCTTTTTAGACGGATAAATTCTTTACTTACTATAATTGCAGACCCGTGCCATGAGTCAGGAGAAAATATAAGGGTCATACGTTAGGTGATACTGGACCATTTGGACAAACTGGACCCCACTAAGAACAGCTTGAAGGAGCCTGTTTCCAGATGTTCCAGAGGGCTCAGTGATGATCACTGGTGTTCTAACACTTGATACGGAGCCCTTCAGAATAAGAACACGCAGCAGAACACAACACCTGTGACCATCATGGAGAGCCACTTCTGTTAACGCCCTCCACACTGAGACTAAGGGATGTTCAAGCACGACTGGAATCCCAAAATAAAGTCATCCTCTTCATTCACATCATCTCACTTTAAACACTGGAGATTCAACCAGCTGACGTTTTATCAGCTGGTTGTTCCTTAGAGTCAGACAGTCCATCCCACCCCCAGAGGAACGCTGAAGGCACCTCTGGCCTCTGGACCTCCGTCTCCTTCATTTGGACTGAGCTCCCAGCTGGATCTTCAGGTACTCGTAGACCACATAGCTGATACTCACAGAGGGAATGACCTTCATGAAGTTGGGGGCCAGGCCCCTGTAGAGTCCCATGACCCCCTCGGTTCTGACGATGTGTCTGAAGAGGCTGGTCATGTTCATCTGAGGGCCCCCCTCCAGGGTTGCTGAAGGAAACAGAAGAGAAGCTCAGTTTAAACAGTTGGGTGTATAAACTGTAGAAGCTGGGCTTTGAACCCCCGACCTTTCACCTGAACACTGCTCTAAAAAAGTAAAAAAACATCTGATTTACCGTCAGAAGACAAGATAAAGCGACCAGTGGTAATAAAGCATAAATCATGTTCATCCAGCTCTGCTGTGACTGACCTTGTGCCTGCATCCGGGTCCGGACCAGAGCCAGTGGGTAGCTGGATAGCTGTCCACAGGTGCTGGAGGTGGTGCCACAAGCCAGGAGCACAAATACCCCGGGGTCAGCGCTGTCCGTGGCAAAACGCTGCAGCCAGTAGTTCTTCAGAGTCTGGGGGGGGACAAAGTGAAGGATGTGACCAACAGATGCTCGGAGCTCCTGACGACACACACCTCGGGGCTCCTGAGGACACACACCTCGGGGCTCCTGAGGACACACACCTCGGGGCTCCTGAGGACACACACCTCGGGGCTCCTGAGGACACACACCTCGGGGCTCCTGAGGACACACACCTCGGAGCTCCTGAGGACACACACCTCGGGGCTCCTGAGGACACACACCTCGGGGCTCCTGAGGACACACACCTCGGGGCTCCTGAGGACACACACCTCGGGGCTCCTGAGGACACACACCTCATAGACGGCCAGGTCGATGCCGGCGTAGGGGATGATCCCCAGCATGTTGGGGACGTAGCCCTTGTAGAAGGCGGCCACGCCCTCCTTCTGGAAGATGTGTTTGGCGCAGTCCGAGATGCCGGAGTATTGGCCGGTCTTCCTCAGGGCTAAACGTGTCTTCAGGACCTGGGAACAGAACTCATGTCAGACGTGTGGACAGCTGAAGACACGTCTGGTCTGTCCTTCAAAGGCTGGAGAGAAACCTCCAGAAGAACAAACCAGTGAATACCGATCATCTGTCATGTGACTCAATAGACATGAACCTCATTATCAGTTCACACATGCCTGGACTAACACATCTGGTCTGAAGACAACCAGTTCCAGAGGAGAGGACTGCAGCCTCTGAACTTTGACCCCACATCCATGGAGTTCCTTTATGTGTGAGGAGAGTCCAGAACCATCCAGACCAATGAAAACTCTCCTGAATATTTCTGGACACAAACATGAGTGACGAGCAGCAGACGTTCATCTATAGAACCAATCAGCCCTCAGGATCCCTGTGGGCCTCCTGATTGGTCGGTTTGGCCCCTCCTCACCTCCATTGGGTAGATGCTGCTCTGGGCGATGGCTCCGGCCAGAGAACCTGCCACCAGCCTCTCTGCGATGCCCAGCTTCTCCTGGTTGCTTCCAATCAGCCGTTTGATCTGACACACAGGTCGTCATGGTTACCATTCTTTATAATATTGTTAGTCCAACAGAAAAACTAGAAGAAACGTGTGGACTAATAAAACGGTGCTGCTGCCCACCTGCTCGTAGGCCATGAACTTAATGGCAGACTCGGGGGCAATCTTGATGACATTGATGCCGTTGCCCCGCCACAGTGACCTCACCCCGCCCTCTCGGATCATCTGGGAAAAGCCCCCGGCCATTTTCATGCTGTTGCTTTTAGAAGCGTGAACCTGAGGAGACGTCACAGGTGTGATGGTGACTTCAACACTGGACTAAAGCACCAAGTATACTGCCAAAGCCCCCCCTCTGCCCCTGGGGGAGGCCACGCCTTCCAGGCAGAGGACATTAAATAGAAAACTAGCATTAGCATTCAGGTGTTTGGAGCAGAAACCAGGGGTGAGCACGAGGGTCACGACTCCAACAAGGGTGAACTGTGTTTCCTGCTAACAGGTCAGATCGCTCCAGACCTCCAGGTGAAGTTGGGGCGGAGCTACTTTGGTGGTAAATATAACCACCAATATTAGACTGGTGGTTATCGGGTTAACATTGACTGGTGATGGTCAGTAAATAATTAAATCCAGTGTTCTCGTTTACGTGTGTCCTTGACTCTTTGACGCAGGTTTTGACAGGAACGCAGCCTGAGTCTCTGGGACACCAGCTTTAAATGCACTTCAACAAAAATATTCACAATTTTTACATTTCTCCAGTAAAAATTCGAAGCCAGAAATCACCATTCTGTTTTGATCACGTGTGAGTGTCTCATCATGAGACTCACCTGTGTGATTCACCCGTGTGATTCATTCTTATCAAAATCAACCAATCAGCAACAGGGGTGCTGGTTTTAACGTTGCAGTGAGAGAGGAGTTAGTTCGACCCCCCAGAGAACAAGAAGAGTCCTGTTGGGTTTGTCTGTCTGTTAAAACGCTTTGGAACGTCTGCTGGTGGGATTAAGAGATAGACTAATACAGGTTGGTTGATTTAAGGTAAAATGAAGTCTGTAAATATTATCAGACCCAGTAAGGTGTTATCAGTTACCATGGTGATGCAGTGAGGTTAAAAGAGACACCTTTTGTCATCGAAAACTGTTCCTTATACACGGTCACTCCGTGTTAACCCAGACTCCATAGGGCAGGTTTCTGAACACACACTTTCAACAGTCAGCCATCATTGATGCTGGACGACTGACTTCCTGTTGGGTACTTAGTCCTGACAGGAAACACTCTGGTTCCTCAGCTGTGTCGTATTTTACCTGCATTAGAACTTTGAGCCTGTCCAGTGGTGCTGTGCAGGTTCGAGACGCGGCGCCAGCTCCACCTCCGGCCACTAGGTGTCGCCACCACATGCCCGTTTTTCTCTCCTCTGCAGTGAACTCGTCCGGCACCATCAAACTCTCTCCAACGTCAAAGATCTAAGTCACAAGCAGAAAGTTCAGTCTGGGGAGTCGGTGTCAGAGAAAGAGGACCAAAGGGGGCCTTCAGGCCCACCAGCCTCAGCCACGCCTTCAGTCACGCCCTCAGTCACGCCCTCAGCCACACCCTCACCTGGAGCGGGTGAGGCTGGTGGGAATCTCGGGAAATCAGTGAAACACAGAAAGTAGAACGGAAAAATAGAAAAGAGTAGAATAGAATAGAACAGAATGGAATAAAATAGAACAGAGTAGAACAGAGTAGAACAGAACAGAACAGAACAGAACAGAACAGAACAGAACAGATTGCCTTTAGCCAGAGTGCAGTCGTACCGTGGAGTGTTTCCAGTACAGGATGATCTCAGGGATGTTGTCTGCTGGATGCAGGAGGTGGTAATCCCTCCACTCATTCCAGTCGATGGTCATGGTTCCATTTTTATCCATACTGGACAAACACAGCAGGTTGATAACTTGTGACAGTAGAAGCGATAAACTAGCAGCTCACATGCACTAGTGCTGATCACAATGCTAACGCTGAATCATCATCATCTTCTCATCACTGAGGAGCACTGAAGACAGACCTTAGGCCATCTGAGTGAGCAGACAAGAGAAGCTGCTACTTACTACAGGACAGGGGCCCAGATGTGGCCCCTCCTTATTCTGAGACCAGTCAGAGGAAGAAGAGACAGACACACGGTTAGAGGAACGACACGAGGAAGACGATCACAGAAAACATCAGCAGGTGGACGTTAAATGTAGTGAGTCAGGACAGTAGAGGAGGTACCACAGACCAGACGTTCTGACAGACGTCTCCATGCTGGGGTAGACAGACCATAACTGACACAGACCCACAGGCAGGAAACACATCCCATGACATCACTCACCTCTTGAGAATCTGCTCAGCCTGCTCCTCTGTGATGTGGACTCCCAGGTCTCTCAGAGACTGCATGATCTCCTGTGAGTCGATGCGCCCTGCGTCACCGAGACAGACCAGAGACTCATTGATGAGGAGCCTTCAGCATCTTCAGACCAGAGCCTCTCATCTGCTGAAGGTTCAGCCCTCCACTGTAACTGTATGGGATGGCCTGGGATAGTCTAGTCTTTTAGTATCAGAATGCCTGGATGCAGTTTTGATTGAGAAGCGACTGATGGTTGAGTGAATAAAGGAATATAAAATAACCTCCACCTGCCTGAAAGGTGATCAGGGAGCATTCAAGAGTTGCGGCTCCAACAACATTCCTTACCGTCATTCTTCTTGTCCAAACTCTTGAACACCAGCCTCAGCTTCTTCTCGTGGTCTCTGAGATAATGAACAAACTCCTCAAAGTCCAGCTGTCCATCCAGGTCTTTGTCTCCAGCTTTCACTATTTTCTGAAAGGAGAGCAGAGGCGGGGCAACCCTGTGAGGGATTGGCCAATCAGATGGCAGAATGCATGTTTCAGCGCGTGAACTCCATCACCACGTTAAGGCAGCAGTAACTGGACAATGTGAGGCACGTCATCCGCTTTAACAGCCAATCAATGAAGAGTTGTGGATGGAGGACAGAGCACCATTCGTTTGTTAGAGGATGTGTCTGAACGATCCAATCACCATCCAATCACCAATCACCATCCAATCATCATTCAACCATTACTGTTTTCACTGCCCTGCAGTAAAACCTTCTGAACAGGAACTCCGACTGTCTCAGTGTCACACACAGCAGCAACAGCAACTCAACCATCCATCATCCATCCAACCAACCATCCATCCATCCATCCAGAAAAGGGAGAAAAAACCCTGCCAAGTGAAACAGAATAAAGAGCAGTGGGTTTCAGGGATCTCCCACTAACAACTGGAACACCAGAGGATGAACGACTCCGTCGGTTTCATCTGGTTTGACATTTTATCAAGAGACTGTCATTCAAGTGGAGGACAGGAAAGGGTTTGTGTACGTACGTAAGGTTCATTAAACAAGGTTCATCTAAGGACATAGGGTTCATGTAAGGACATAGGGTTCATGTAAGGACATAGGGTTCATTTAAGGACATAGGGTTCATTTAAGGACATAGGGTTCATGTAAGGACATAGGGTTCATGCAAGTACGCACCTAAGGTTACGTTAGTGCTTCTCAATTACTTTCTGTCCCCCCCCTCGCAAGAAGAAAACTATTTGTGCCCCCCCACTCTCTGCCGCGACTATAAATGATATCAATTGTCTATAAACTTGTTATAAATACACCTCCGCATTACATTGTATCCTTATTAACATTAAAGAAAACAAAAAAGATATACAGTATAGTTCAATCTGTAACAGAGAATACATTTATTTACATTATTATTTGTCTATAACTGAAAAGTTTTAAGTGCATCAATTTGCCTGAAATAAAAAAAAACTTGTTTGAACTGTAAACATGTTTGACCAACTTACTGCATCATTTGATACTGAAAAATAAAATAAAACCAATAAATAATAAATTCAAATTCAGTTGAACATTATCTGAGGAGCACAATACTTAAAACACTTTAACCTACAAAACAAAATGAATTAATCATTTTGAGCTGATTTATTTTTTTTATCAGAGGAAGTCAGGATTAATAAATCAGGATTAATAAATCAGGATTAATGAATCAGGATTAATGTCTACAATGAGTTCAGGCAGTCCTAGCTGTTCAAAGCCAGGTTTGAAGCATGAAACTGAACTCTCAGCTCCTGATCAACGTCTCAGCTCCTCTGTTATGGGGGGGGGGGTCCAATGTTTCAGCTTCTCTGCTATGGTGGGGGGGGTTCCAATGTTTCAGCTCCTCTGCTATGGGGGGGGGGGTCACTAAGCAGTTTGGTACCACACCTTATGTGATGCTGACAGCTCTCTGGTTTACTGCAGTAGATTCACAAACAGGATGACTGTTGGTGACATTCAGCAGGTTTGACTGAATAAACTCCAGCTGATCAGCTGATTGATCAGCTGATTGATCAGCTGATTGGGGTGTAATGTCTTTAAGTAACTAATTACTTTATGAGGCTTCATGCTGTCCTCCAGCATGTTTAGACACAGTAAACACGTTTAGACACAGTAAACACGTTTAGACACAGTAAGCACGTTAAGACACAGTAAACACGTTTAGACACAGTAAACATGTTTAGACACAGTAAACACGTTTAGACACAGTAAACATGTTTAGATACAGTAAACACGTTTAGACACAGTTAACACGTTTAGACACAGTAAACACGTTTCGACACAGTAAACACGTTTAGACACAGTAAACACGTCTAGACACAGTAAACACGTTTAGACACAGTAAACACGTTTAGACACAGTAAACACGTTTAGATACAGTAAACACGTTTAGACACAGTAAACACGTTTAGACACAGTAAACACGTTTAGATACAGTAAACACGTCTAGACACAGTAAACACGTTTAGACACAGTAAACACGTTTAGACACAGTAAACACGTTTAGATACAGTAAACACGTTTAGACACAGTAAACACGTTTAGACACAGTAAACATGTTTAGACACAGTAAACACGTTTACACACAGTAAACATGTTAGACACAGTAAACACGTTTAGACACAGTAAACATGTTTAGACACAGTAAACACATTTACACACAGTAAACATGTTTGACACAGTAAACACGTTTAGACACAGTAAACACGTTTAGACACAGTAAACACGTTTAGACACACCGGTCTGTAGTCACAGTGAGGCCCAGCACTACAGACGCTTCTTCAGAGCTCCTCCAGCTAAGACTCCCTCACACACCTGACAATGAGAGCGCCACTGCTCACTACTGGAGGGGATGTGTAATTACATTTTATTTGTGTACATCAAAAATAAAAGCATGTTCCCCTTGCATGCTTTTTCTTTTTGAAAGTTCCATCAGAGACATTTGTTCTCAGCACTTCACCCATCCCTGTGGACCAGTGGAGATTGGCGTGTAGACTGGGAGGACTGGGGCTCAAACCACCACCCTCCAATAAGATGACGACACGCTCAGCACCGAAAATGGCAACGCTCTAGAGCTTTCAATTGTAAAAATAAAAAAATACATAAAAATGTAAAAGTAAGATAATTGAGGAATCTAGAACCTTGGGGGTTTGTACAAAACATATAAAATTTAACTCAATCCTGGCCAGCAGTTTAGGAGATGTGGATAGACCACAGTACTCTCCTCTTCACACATAATGGACAAACGCCAAAGGGAACCCGATTAACATGGTTTCATTTAGTTTACAGCAGTTAGATCTGACCGATTAAATCAGCCCTGCTTTTAGGAAAAAGTTATCTCTTTCTCTTCAGTACCTTTCTAGATAAAACTGTCGTCGTCGTTGGAGACGTGTCATTCCTCTTGTGTTCTACCCCGTCATGTGAGTGAGCAGTGTTCTCCTGGACGTCTGCTGGACTCGGACCACAGTTCCCCGTCCCCTCGGTCTCCGTCTCCCCTGGCAGCTGATTTTCAGCAGACTGATCCTGTGTCCTACCAGAGAGGAACCTCCACATGTCCTGCAGCATCCTCCAACAGGGGCTGTGTGACAGCAAACGATGCCCCTGCTCAGCAAGAACAGCTCTCTGCTCCGGCTCAGGGCCTCGTCTTCACACAGAGACTGTCCTCTCTGAAGGAACTCCTCTGACAGACGTCCTGGCTCTGGTCCACAGCCATTAGCTGCAGTAATAATATTAAAAATGTCTCAACTAATTCTTGCCAAGGGTGAAGTGAGGCGTGGCCACATCACCCAGGGGTTCATCTTGAAAACAGCCCATGTTTGGAGCGATGAACCGACAGCAGAAGCCAACAGACTGGACTTTCACTCAGTCAGCATCAGAGTCAGAGTCACGCAGCAGAAACCGGCGTCCTACTGCAGCTGAGATGGACCAATCCCTGCAGCCCGTACTGCAGCTGAGATGGACCAATCCCTGCAGCCCGTACTGCAGCTGAGATGGACCAATCCCTGCAGCCCGTACTAGCAGCCCGGACCATTTGACCAATAGAGGACAGCTCAGCAGCACGCAGATCAAGTCACGCCTCAAATGATCAGCCAGAGCAGCGGGAGGGGCTGACGGATCGATCTCAGGTCCTCCTGAGTCATTCCAGACTCTACAACAAGCTTCATGGACCAGACTCCTGCTCCAGTGAAACCACCACAGGACACGGAAAACAGACCCTCACTTCACTGAGGGAGGGGTTGGCTTTAAGGGCACCAGGATGACTTGTTTCCACAGCAACAGGAGTGCTCTTCATTTACAATATGTGCGTAAAACCTGGACAATGTCTCTACTACCACATCCTGGAACAAGTCCAGCATTAAAGGTGTCCATATGAAGGGTAATTCCTCATTTTATTACCTGAGTACCTGAGGAGACTTCACACCATCAAAGGCTTTGACCATCTCTACACACCTGAATGACAACACATCAGTCCTGTAGATCCCACAGGAGATCAGCATCAAACGAGGGTTCAGGTTCCACCTGAGTTCTTCTGCTCCTAGCTAAGTTGTGATTCAGACTCTTGAAAGAACTGTCAGTCATTACCATAGTTACCCTGCCCAGTTCCATTCATACTGGGGTGGGGTCACTTCTGCCAGCAGTTACTACAAATGGAAACCAGCTGATGACACCAAAGTCCCAGTTCAGCAATGGGAACATGTCCTCTACCATCACAGACGTGACCTTCAGTACCCATCAGCCTGTTGGTGGTGAAGACATCTCTAAAGGATTATACATTTTGATGCTGATATTTTGGTAAAAAATATTAAAATATATAGAAAAATTCAAATGTATTTAGATTTTTAAACCACGTTTTGGATGGATGCTTGTTTTGCATGTGGCGATTTGTCGCTAATGGATATTTTTTAGAGGATTTTGTGGCTTGGAGAATTTCATCACATCAGAGCAGCACATGAGCTGCTTGGACTCCAGTTCTGGAGGGGTTGACCTCTGACCTCAGCCCGTAAACTCTTCCACAAACTAACTTGTCTCCACTATACTTCCCCATATAGGTACTCTTTAGCCTTGCAGTATATTAGCTTGCGTTTTCTATAGAATTACGTATGTACACATATACAGTATACATGTATCCAATGTGCTGTATATACTGTACATATACATTACATTCAGCATATATAAAAATACATACAGTATATATACACATAAATTCAGTATACAGTGCACTCTTGCATATTCGCACATCAATGCTCACGACTTCACCTCATCATGGATTTTTAGTAGACAGTCACATGATACCATACACCCATACTATTGGCTGACGGCATCAGGAAGTGTTCTACGTTCAGAGTCTCTGACTTTGTGAGACAAAAAATTGTTTTAAACAGTCTATCAGAGTGTTTTAAAGGTAATACAGATAGAAGGTGGTTTAATATCAGTATGGGGGGGTTCAGAAACGTTTAAATTAGCATAAATAATAAGATAAATAGTTTGTCGCTATATCGCTGAATTTGTTAATCACGTGTGGTTCCCTGGAACGCATTAACCACAAAGAACGAGGGATCACTGTATTTAAATGTTATCATTGTATGTTATTATTATCATTACAATGATTATTATTATAATATTATTAGTAGTAGTACTATTATTAATAATATCATTATTACTATTATTATCATTGTTGTTGTATTTTAATGTATAATATTCAAATTAAATGTTATTATTGTTATTATAATTTTTACTATTGCTATTGTTACTACTACTATTATTGTTGCTGTATTTTTATATTATTATTATTATTATTATTATCATCATTACTTGAAGATGGCGAGGAGAATGTAAAGAAAACAGGGAGGACATAAAGACGGTAACAACATAACGATGAGAAGGATGTAATGATGGGAAGTAAAGAACCACGAGTAATGAAAGTGCATGTATATACGCTATATATACATGCAGTATACAGTATATACATGCAGTACCTTTACATATTTAGACATTTCAGGGATGGCAACAGAAAATATTTTTTGAGATGAACTATTTATGGTGAATCAAACCTGAAAGCTTTTCATTAATTTATAACAAAAGGATGATGAACTTATTGATAATAAAAACAATAAAAAACTTAAAATAAGAACATATTTAAAGAAAACGTAACTACTTTGAAATCTTAATGAGTCACTGTTTTCCTTCAGCGCTTTCCTTGTTCTCATCAGACGCTGCTTTTCTTCCATCTAAACGCTTTAAACTATGATGCTCTACATCTCACTACCCTAACCCTAACCCTAACCCCAAAGGACGTTTAACAAGCCACCAGAGGACGGGTCTACAACACACTGCACAGTCACCTGAACACAACTCACCTGAAGTTCACCCACAACTCACCTGAAGTTAACCCACAACTCACCTGAAGTTAACCCACAACCTATCAGTAGTAAAGTCACAACTTATCAGTAGTAAAGTCACAACCTATCAGTAGTAAAGTCACAACTTATCAGTAGTAAAGTCACAACTTATCAGTAGTAAAGTCACAACTTATCAGTAGTAAAGTCACAACTTCGTAGCAATAAAATCACAACTTTTCTAGTATTAAAGTAAAAGTACAAGTACTTGTAGTAAAATCACAAGTTCTTAATAGTGTTAGTAGTAGTGTTAGTAGTAGTGTTAGTAGTAGTGTTAGTAATAGTGTTAGTAGTAGTGATAGTTTTCTAGCACAGCTCATTAACTCTTTGCTGTCCTCACTGTGACCCACACTGACCTCAGGACTCTAGCGCCGCTCTGGCGCATCCCGTTGCTGCGGGACCCGATCTGAAACCGATCTGAACCTGATCCACCCCTGATCTGAACCCAATCCGCCCCTTATATGAACCCAATCCAAACCCGATCAGAACCCCGATCTGCCCCTGATCTGAACCCAATCCTCCCCTGATCTGAACCCGATCCGCCCCTGATCTGAACCCAATCCAAACCCGATCAGAACCCCGATCTGCCCCTGATCTGAACCCAATCCGCCCCTGTTCTGAACCCGATCCAAACCTGATCTGAACCCCAATCCGCCCCTGATCTGAACCCGATCCGCATCTGATCTGAACCCGATCTGAACCTGATGCGAACCCGATCCTAATCCGATCTGAACCCAATCCGAACTGAACCCGATCCGAATCTAATCTGAACCCGATCCGAATCTAATCTGAACCCAATGCGAATCCGATCTGAAC